>NC_136487.1:174984668-175102168 GCF_053919585.1 Euprymna scolopes | reverse complement strand
TTTCAGAAAATATATTTGCACATTAAAGATGGGTTTTCATGGTAATCAGTACAAAATGACACTTTTATAGTAAAATATTTAGAGATTTTTATTTCTTTTTTAAAATTTTTAATTACATTTTCACCGTAAACAAGGCACATTGCCACTTTGATGTAGGGGGCTACTATCAGGAACATAAGCTACAGGGGTACTATGTAGGGAGTTGGGCAGCAAGATGTCTGTTCACGTTACACTTGAACTTCTACATGTCAGTACAGTTGGGGAAGCAGGGACCCGGAAGGAAATTCCAAAGTCTAGCAGTTCTGGAGAAGAAACTACTTGAGTAGAAGGCTCTCTTACATCTAGGGATCTCTACTTTGTAGGGGTGGGATTTAGCTGCTTGTTTGGTTTGTCAGGGGTAATTATGTCGAGGGGATACAAGTGCTTGCAGTTCGCAGAGCATTCATCATTAAAATACTTGTAGAACAAGCAGAGGGATGCAACATTTCGTTGTTGGGACAGAGGCTGAAGCTTAGATGCCAGTTCAGGAACTCATCAAGTTGGCGACTCTCTTTTGAACCTTGTCTAGGAGCGAGAGACAAGTAGCAGATGCACCAGCCCACATATGACAACAATACTCCATACATGGGCGAGTGGTTGCCTTATAGTATACTTTCGGGCATTATTAGCCTTCTAACACAGTAGAGAGAGCCTACCTTCTTCGCAGCGGTCCTGGCAATGCTCTCAATGTAATTGTTCCAACTTATGTTTCCTGTGAACGTTAGGCCGAGGAGTTTAAAAGAAGTACTTTCAGATAATGAATCTTTGGCCATTGCTAATGGTGGCAGAGAAGGTTTCTTGTAATTATTGAAGGAAACCAGTTTAGTCTTGGCAGCATTGAATGTGACCATCCATTTATGTCCCCATTCTACTACCATTCTCTAGTGTTTCTGCCATTTCTTTAGATATGTGTTCATTTGCTTTCCTGTCATGCCTGTTATAGAGTGTGGTGTCATCAGCATGCATGCCCATCTCACAGACAATTTTGTCAGGGAGGTCATTTATGAATATTAGGAATAATAGAGGTCCAAGGAGAGACCCCTGAGGCACTCCCACATTTATATTGTATTCTTTAGATGTACGACTGTCGAGGACAATCTGGATTTTTCTCTTATCTAGGAAGGATTTAATTATGTTAAGTATTCTTCCAGTGATACCGTATGATCTGATTTTCCTGAGAAGACCTTCATGCCATACCCTGTCAAAAGCCTTAGATATATCTAGATCTACCGCTTTACCCTCTCCTGCTTTGTCCACTGAATGGTATATACGTTCAGAGATTACAGTTAGGATATCTGCTGTGGAACAGGCTTGCCAAAATCCATATTGTTGGTCAGTCAGAAGTTTAGCATCTGTAAAGTGATGGACTAGGGCTTGGTTAATTATGGATTCAAATATTTTGGCGAAAAGTAGGAGGAGGCTAATGGGGCGATAATTTAATGGGTCGGTTCTTTCGCCAGAATTCTTGAAAACTGGTTCCACAGAAGCAGTTTTTCAGCAGTCAGGAAAACAAGATTCTTTAACGCATTTGTTGTAAAGTTTGGAGAGAATTGGAGCTACTTCGGTGGAGCATTTTTTTAATAGCACAGCCAAGATGAGATCAGGTCCACATGCTTTTGAAGTGTCAAGATTTTTTATGATAGCATGCACCTGAGCAGGGGTAATTTTCAAATCATCTAGTGTGACGTCTGTCCGCAAAGGAAAGTCAGGGAGAGGGTGGTTAGCAGGGTCCAGTGTGGAGTTGGAGGTAAACCAACTGGCAAGCATGTTAGCCTACTCAGTTGCTGTGCAAACAACCTCATGATTGTTGGATAGGGGGGAAATTGTTGATTGCCCCTTATTTTCTACATTGTTGAAGATTTTCAGAAATAGCAGGTTCCTAATTTCTGAGCTTCAATGCATTTTTTGGTGATTTCAGTAAATTCTCCTTTAGCTGTTGGTATTTCTTTCTTACAGTTACTCCTAGCTTCTAATTACTTCTGTCTGTTTGAACTGGACTTATAAATCTGTGGTATGCATGCTGTCTTTACATGATGGCAGCTGCACAAGTAGGAGTAAATCATTGGGGAGAGTGGGGCTTGCTATAAAAAGTGGGGACATGTGCTTCAATTGCCGTTTTGAACCATTCAGTGGTCTCAATTGCGCACTGTTCAGCAGGAAGAGAAAAGATATTTCCCCATGGGGCATCTCTGATGAGATCCCTGATGGCTTCACAATCAGCCTTTTTATAATATCTTGTTGTTTTGAGCAGTGGCTCTTCAGTTTTGGCTCTAGAGTTTAGGGAGATTTCAACCATTATCACTGCATGATCAGCATTCCCAAGTGGAATGTGGGCATTTGTTATACAACCAACGGGAACTGTGGTCAGAAACAGATCTAGAAGTGATGCGTGTTGTTCTTGTTGGTCTAAGAAACAGGTTTGAAACGTAACCATCTGTGATAGGGAATGAGATATAGAGAAGTTACATGTTGTGGTACCAGCTGCGTCTGTGTAAGTAGAAAATCCAAGCCAGTTTCTGTGGTGGACATTGAAGTCTCCAAATGCATACACTTGTGTGCTAGTGTCGAGGGAGAGTGCTGTATCTATGCTGTCAGAGACTTTGTTTATTAGGGTACAGTCCTGGATCAAGGGAGAGTGGTAGAGAAAATAAAAGTAGCTAATGTTATGTTGCATGTTAAGTCTAAAGCACATAAAGGCTTGATCGTCCGATTCTAAGTTTGTTTTCCTAGTGTATCAGAATTTTGGAGAATTTTTGACACCCCTAACACGAAATAGCGAATCTATATAATACTAAAAGTCTATGGATCTTGTATGTTTGCAATCAGATTTCCGGTTTTCAACATCCGGTTGCGCATGCGTAAATAGCAACGTCTTCAATCCGTTATTCCAATTCCGGAATTTTTATATCGCTTTTAATACAAACAATTTCATTTAATTTGATCAAATAGTTATTTATATATACAAATAATACATAGATTCATAGATAATTATAATATATATTATAAAATCTATTTATCTATGAATCTATTAATAATATGAAATATTACCCTATACAATTTATGGAAAGAAAACACCTCTCACTTTCCCTCTAATAGATTTCAACACTCCTACTCCCTCTGTTTTCGTTACGTACGCGAGAAATAGTTACGTGTATGTGTGAGAGCAAGAAAAAGAGAGCGATGTAAAACTGGATAGAGTTATCCCCCTTAACTAATGCAGACCTTTTTACTAGAGGGCGTTATTACAAAAAAATTTCTTTTTCTTCTTCCCATGTTTTTTAAAGTCGTCTGCTTACATTTCCAAACGGAAAGCTGAATCGGTAAATGCACACATTTCTATTACATTAAATAGTGTTTTCCTTTACACAATGGGTACTGAATGTTTGCTTAAATTAAATGAAAAAAGTTACATTTTATTTTCATTTTCTATTTAAAAAGCCATTATTAACATGTGGAGAGTGTTTTTTTTATTATTCTGTACTTTCAACTAACAATTTCATTTAAAAGATGATATATCAAAATTTGAATTTAACTATAATAAGGATTATGATACCTGTTCAGTGCATATTTACCTATAAGTATGACCAACCACTTATAATTCAGTAACTGTAATTTAAAAAAAAATAACAATTATAATAAACAGAACGACTCATAGAAATCTATCTATATTCTTTTTTCATTTTAATATACTTTCATAGAAATGCTTCTGTTATGTAAAAAAAAACTATTTTCTTTATGCCACAAGTGTCACGCTCATACATGAATTCCATAGCTAATATAACGTACTGACCCAACGGGTCACGGGTGGTCTAGTAAAATATAAAAATCTCGTAATTTCTCTTTTAAAGTGGGTTGGTTATTTTCTTTATCGAATATACTTCCAAAATAAACTATTAAAGTATAAAAAAATAATAGAAATATTATTTTTTTAAAAATAGTAATGAAATTAATTGAATTTTACGAGTTAAGTATTTTTCAATTTTTAAACTTTAAAAATCTATCAAAATTTTTCTATTGATTCAATTTTTACGATATTTTCAGGGTCAATGTGAAATTTTATGATCCTTCCAATAAACCGAATATAATATTTTAGACAAACGTTTTTTTTTAATTAACGCCCCCACCCCATTTTGAAATGTCTATTGAAAAATAAATAATTAATTTACTCTCCAAAGTTTTATATATCACAAATTGGAGATAAAAGATCAATAATATATTCAAATTTAAAACAAAAAAAAGAAGTGTTTTTTTAGAAACTTACCCGTAAAGTCCGAAGTTAAAAACCCGTTTTTTAAAAACCACGTTTTTTTTTGTCTTTTTTTTAAATGAAACCTTGGTCCTTGTTCCTTTAATTGAAAACAAATTAGGGCTTGAAGTACATTTTTCGAGTAGTTATAAACTTGGAAAGACAGGGAGTCGAATTAATTCATGCCCCCCATTTTGAAATGTCTATTAAAAAGTAAATATTTAATTTACTCACCAAAGTTTTATATATCACAAATTGAAGATAAAAGATCAATAAATAATATAATATAAGGCTCAATGTCTCTTCTGTGGGAGAGAGGTTGCAGGGAAGAGAAAATGGCATCCCTCCACTAAGCCACGAAGTCTATTTTGTACTCTGTCAAGTCAGGATAGGCTGTTTTTAGCAGCTCCTGCCCAAATGTGGCAGCAGTACTCCATCCTTGGACGTACTTGGCTTTTATATAGATAGAGAATTGCATTAGTAGTGAGATATCTTCTGGAGAGATAGAAGGATCCCACCATTTTCCCAGTGACATCGGCAACAAACTTGATGTATGTGTTCCATTTCAGATCAGGAGTAAAGCTTAAACCTAGAAGCTTATCAAAACATGGAGCCTCCCCAAGACGAGAGCCATCCATTTCAATTGATGCCAGATGGGGATCAGAGCGTTGATGATGTAAAGATAGGAGCTTGATTTTAGATGCATTAAAAGTAATCAGCCACCTCTTCCCCCACTGTATCACGCGCTCAAGGTCAGAGGAGAGAGAATCAGAGAGAAGTTTGTCATTTACGGCCTTTGATGTGTTGCCATAGATGGTCATGTCATCAGCATAGATGGCAACGAATGATTTAAGTATGTGTTTTGGGAGATCATTGGTGTAGATCAGGAAGAGAGTTGGGCCCAGGATGGACCCCTGAGGGACTCCAGCATTAATACTGTGGGCCTCTGATTTCTACCCATCAACCACTACTCTTATGAGCCTATCAGAGAGAAATGATTTAATAATTGAGAAAACATTTCCAGTTATACCGTAGCTGGAAATCTTGTGAAGTAGGCCTTTATGCCATACCTTATTGAAGGCCTTCGATATGTCAAGAGCAATTGCCCTAGAAAGGAAGCCTTTGTCGAGAGATTCACTAATCCTATGAGATATTACCGTTAGCACATCTGCGGTAGATCTAACTGAACAGAAACCATATTGCGTGTCACTAAGAAGGTTATTTCTGCTGAGGTGGTTGACTACTTCTCTATTTAATATGGATTCCAACAACTTACTCATGACACACAGGAGACTTATTGGTCTGTACTGAGAGGGAGACGACTTATCACTTGAATTTTTAAATACAGGGCATACTGATGAGGTTTTCCAGTGTGTTGGAAAGCACTTCTCCTTAAGGCAACGCTTAAACAGTTTTGTAAGTATGGGGGCAAGTTCTGGTTGAAGCTTTCTCAACACTATAATTGGGATGCCGTCAGGGTCAGTTGCTTTACTGGAATCAAGGTTATTGATTAGCTTGGCGACCTCACGCACAGATATTTGTATGCTACATAGCGTGTTGTCTGTTTTTTTATATCGCTTAGATTTTTTAAGCATTTCCCATGAAGAAAGTTGTCGAGATGCTTGAAAAAGTGATAGTCGGTAAGTGAGAGGTCTGGAGAGTATGGCGGATAAGGCAGAGTCTCGTAACCCAATTCGTTCAACTCATGTGGGGTCAGTTTAGCAATATTGTCATGGATGAGAATTGTGCCATTTCTGTTGACTAATGCTGGGTGTTGTTGTTGAAGTTTCTGATGCATTTCATCCATTGGTTAACAGTACATCTTCACCTGCATTCAAAAAATTATAATGGATGAGATCACAGACCACTAAAGTCAGCATGACCTTCTTTTAGTGCAACTCTAGCTTCAGGAAGTGTCGTAGAGCTTCGTTGGTGTTTAACCACCGAGCTGAGCTTCGTCAGTTGTTGTAAAGAACCCACTTTTCTCTGCAAGTCACAACCCAGTTAAGAAACAGGTTATTCTTATTGCCTAAAAGAAGGGAAGATGACACTTCATAACGGCATTTCTTTTGGTCATCGTTCAGTTCGTTAGGCATCGATTTATCAAGATTTTTTGTCTTTCCAATCTCTCTCATTTTCTCAAGTGGTTGGAAATCGTCATATACGTTACCTCTAATTCAGAAGTTTTCAAAAAGTTTTTTTTTTTTATTATTACATTTTCACCCCAAACAAGGTACATTGCCACTGTGGTGTAAGGGGCTACTATCAGGGGCAGCAACTACTGGGGCACTATGTTGGGATTTGGGCAGCAAGATGTCGGTTCACGTTACACTTGAACTTCTGCATGTCAGTACAGTTGGGGAAGCAGGGACTTGGAATGGAATTCCAGAGTCTAGCAGTTCTGGAGAAGAAACTATTGGAGTAAAAAGATCTTTTACATCTAGGGATCTCTACTGTGTGGGGGGTTTATCGTTGTTAACATCTGATGACTGATCCCTTATCTTCAAGACTTGTCACCACCATGAACATAGGTTTGAACTTGGCACACTCAGGTTGTTAGCCCGTATCATTAACCACTGAGCCACCATCACCTCCGTGCTGCTGCTGCTGCTGCTGTCGGCAAGTTTGATTCACTCTATTCTTATGTTTAGGCATTAATCTATAACCCTTATCCCTGAGTGGCCATTGGGCCTTGATAAGTGGTGAACTCCATGTAAAAAAAAAAAAAAAAAAAAAATTAATCTATACTCTTATAAGTTCTTTTTTGTGTGGGTGTGTGTGTATTGATATTTATAGAGTTCAAAATAGACTTCGTAGCCTCGTAGGAGATGTCCTTTTCTCTTCCTTGCAACCTCTATCTCACAGAAGAGATGTTGCGAGTTTGTCTCTGATGTATCGTTATTTTCATGGAAAGTGTTCGACTGAGCTTCAATCTATGGTCCCCCCTCGCCAAACTTTCACAAGAAACACTCGTCTAGTTGTAAACACTATTAAAAATTCCCCCCACTCTTTATCTGTGCCTAAACCTAAACGTAGATTCCATGAACAGAGCTTCTTTCTTAGAACTGCACGCCTGTGGAATTGTCTTCCGTTTTCCTGCTTTCTGGCTGACTACAATATGGTTGTGTTCAAGTCTAACGTAAATAAGTTCTTGATGAGCCGTTCCATATAAGTTATCAAATTTACCAAATTTTCATTACTAATGATTACTATATTGTCCAATTTCTAATGTACACTCTTTAACCCTTATCCTTGAGTGGCCTCTTGGCCTTGATAATGTGGTGATGCCTATGTAAAAAAAAAAAAAAAAAATATGAGTCGTAAAATTGCATTCATCTGCAAAAGATTTAGTTAATTTGCATATTCTTTTAAACATTCATTTTAATTAATTCCCTATTAGTTTTTTCGGTTTTCTTTTTTTCATCTTTAGTTAACTATTAATTATTAGTGATGCGACGATTATTTTTCCCCGGTTCCGATACAATTACCGATTCTGTTCTATATTGCAGATTCTGATACAATTACTGATCCTGATTCTTTATAAATCTCTAAATATTTAACTATAGAGTTGTTATTTTCCCCGATTCCTAAAAAAAAAAAAAAAAAAAAAAAAAAAACCACATGTTAAATATGCAGATATTTTCTTAAACGTAAAAATAAATTTATGGAGGATAATTTATAGATTTTAGCTTCACTGGTTGTTTAAAAATCAATAAATATTTATTATTTTATCATTATTACCAGCAATGGAAGATTTTACTTTAAACAAACTCAAATAAAATAAGACAGAAGAATCGTTTTGGCATCGGAAAATAGGCACCTATTTTAGCGATTCCGATACTGATTCCCACAAATTTGTTGATATGTCCGATTCCAATTAATCGTCCCAACACTAGTAATAATATTTGAATGCAGATATTCAAATATTGCATAATATTTGAATAAAAAGATTAAACACAAACCTCTTTCTATATTTATGTATGCGTATATATATTTATTTAAAAAATTTTGCCTACCAAATGTTCATGTTTTAATTTTTAGCCTTGCAGCAAACATGTTTTCATAGCTCAGGCATTAACATCAAGGGAAAAAGTAAATCATTAGCTAAACGTTTTGGTTTCAATTCTCGGTGGTGGCACACAAGTCATTTTTTTTTTTAAAACTTTTCTAACCATTATTATATATTAGGTCCAATATAATATAATAATAAAAACGAAATCTGCATTGATCAAAATATCATATTTAAGCGTATTTTATAATGGGGCAATGCCGGTCAACCTGCTAGTATATTACAAATGCAAAAAATGGTGCAACTCATCTGCTATAATATAGATCTCACCTGTCTGTTTAAATGTATGTATGTATGTATATCTGCCTAAAACTTTCGACAGAGGCGACGGATTTTCACGAGATTGATATCATTTTGAAGCTCAACCCTTCGGATGACAAATATCGAAAATTGGCTAAAAACATTAGTTCCTTCACCCTCAACTGGGCACTAAAGGTAACCCCTTCTACAGGAAGGGGTTACCTTTTTTGGCGATATTTTCAAAAGTTATCCCCTCTTTTTGATTGACTAGCCTTTATTTAAACATTCATCACTTCCGGTTTGATGATGGACGCAACAGCAAAAACGTCACGGTTTTTGGGGGGGTTTTTTCACATTCTTTTTCTCCTTCGCGGTATGGCTACTGCCTACTAAATTTTTCCTCCTTCACAGTATGGCTGCTTGCCTACTAAATTTTTTATTTTTTGCTCAATACACACCTCCAAACACCCGGGTAACGCCGGTCACCCAGGCTAGTATACTATAATAGAAAATTCGAAATTTTTAATATTGAATTTCAAGGAAAACTAATGGTCCACACTTAATTATTATGTTGCAGTAATGAATATATCCAAAAATTAAGAAAAACAATAAGGTAAAAAAATCGTTAAAGAACACATTTTTTTTTGACAAAAATGAGAGAAAATAAAATGTTTGGTTCAAAAAAAAACACTGGAAAGTTCCAGGGGAGGTAAATAGCATATAACTATTGCCACTTTTTAAAATAAGATATCTCACTACTGATGCAATTCTCTATCTATATAAAAGCCAAGTACGTCCAAGGATGGAATACTGCTGCCATATCTGGCAGGAGCTGCTAAAAATAACCTATCCTGCCTTGATAGACTACAAAATAGACTTCGTAGCTTAGTGGGGGATGCCCTTTTCTCTACCCTGCAACCTCTTTCCCACAGAAGAGACGTTGCGAGCCAATCCTTGTTTTATCGTTATTTTCATGGCAGGTGCTCGTCTGAACTCCAATCTCTGGTCTCCCCTCGCCAATCTTTCACGAAAAACACCCGTCTAGCTGAATCCACTGTGAAAAATTTCCCCCACTCTATATCTGTGCCTAAATCAAAACGCGGATTCCATGAACAAAGCTTCTTTCTTAGAACTGCACGCCTGTGGAACTCTGTTCCGTCTGCCTGCTTCCCTCCGGACTACAACTTGGATGTCTTCAAGTCCAATGTTAACAAATTCCTAATGAACCGCCCCCTTAAGTAAACACTTCATCAAATCTCCACACTAACGTAATGTACTTGCAATAACCCTTATCCCTGAGTGGCTTCCGGGCCTTGATAAGTGGTGATCACTGTGTAAAAAAAAAAAATAAATAAAATAAATAAATTGCATGTTAACAATCATAAATATGACTTGTTTTTAGTATAACTGAGTTTCTTCCCTTGTTATCATGTCAACTGTTCCCAGAGAAATATAGCAAGGGTATTTTTTTTATAAAGATCGAAAACTGGTTTTATTTTAGTTCCCCGTTTGGATTTCACAGATGAAGATGACTACGCTTTATGCTTCCAAAAATCCAAAATATGGTCAGTTTTTTTAGGAAAATCCTAACAACTTAGGATATTTGGTGCATCTTAAATAGTATGTGACTAAAACCTTTGCCCGACATTTTTTTTTTTACCTGGTAACACTCAGTATGTACAGCTAGTATATAAATAAAAATAAAATTAGAAACACCCGGTTAACATATTTAAACAAGTACTAGAAAAATGCGACCCGTTGGGTCACCCATTGAACTAAGATTAGATTGTTTGAATTGGGAAAAGTTTGCAAAGGCAGTTAAGTATTTTAAGACAAAAATAAAATTTGTCAAATGGCTGCCCTATATCCCCTCCTGCTGTCTTTCTGCAGTTATCGGTTAAATAGCATTACTACTTATGGTGTTAGACTTTTGTCAATGGACCATTTCAATCTTTAATGTTTTTTTATCTAGCAACGCCGGGTTTGTGCAGCTAATAAAACAAAATTAAACAAGTAAACAAGCTTTGTAAGCTTAAGACATTCAAAATTGTATTTATAGAATACTGTGGTTGTTCTATTATTACACAAGATGAGCTGACACCTTATCTTCTGATTCCGCTTATCGTTTTGAATGCAGTTTCATAAATTAAACACATGCAGATGTTGAAAAGAAAAATGTCAGCTTTTTGTGAATCTTTTAAGAGCAGCAAAACTCGCAGACATTCCAAACAAGTTTTAATCTTGATTACAAAACCCATGCACCTTGTCACGCGTATGTTCTTCTAAATCAGCTCTAAGACGTATAGACTTTTCTGCAGTAATAACATCAAAATTGGGCCATGCTAAATATAATAAGATCTTTCTTAGACTAGAAAAAAACCTAGGTTGCCCTCAATAGATGTACATACAAATAACATGATATTATATTAATACAGGAGTATCTATTTACTATGCCTCCCCACGGGACAGAGTTAGACACCAGGGTCGTTTTTTAACGTGGAGAAAAGGTACAAAAATAAAAATTCTCAGTCGTGAAGGATTTCTCCTCCACCGAAAGAGAACAAGAAATGGAAGTGCAGCATCTGAAGAACAGATACTACACTTTGATCTTGTTTATATATTTTATTGCTTTTTAAAAATTTTGAAAATACAATTAAGTAAAAAAACAAAAGATTTTTGAAAAACAAAATTAGGCACAAGGCCCTACAAGAAATTGGGGAGGGGAAGGGTTCAGGGTCTTTGTGACTAAAGTGATTAAAGTGTAATAAATGTAGACTTTGGAGTCTTACTCTTGACTGACAACATTTACCAAAATACCTCATTCACTCTATGGATCTTAAACTAACTAATAAATCCCCAGCGTTTAAGAATGAAAACCATATTTACAATTAATAAACAGTTGTCTGTGTGTTTGTGTATGCATTTTTTTGACCAAAAGGCCAAGTCTTCAAAAGTTAGATCTTTATTATTCCTGATATTCATAAACGGCTTTCCTGATAGAATTATGTGTGAGATGGGTATATTTGCTAATAATACAACACTATAATAGTCATAAGGGAAAAAGAATGTATACATATCTAAGGCCATGGCAGGATGGTATCATGACAACAGAACAGATGCTACACTACTCGCCTTCGATTTAAACGTCAAAAGATAATAGCACAATTCATAGAAGTAATAGTATAGTTTCGACTCCAGACAGACAGTTACCATATCTTTACTAATAATAGATTTAGTCGTTCAAAAAAATGTTCCGTTTGGTAAAAAAGAAAGACCTTGCTACAAAAACTAGAATTATGAACTCCGAAATTCTAGTAGCTATTAAATATAAAATCGTTTTAAATGCTAATATTTAGCTAAAACAAAATATCTCGTTTATTAATCTCCAACGCTATTGATAATACGTTACTGAATTTTTTTTAGGTGAGGACTGGATTTTTTTATTATGTTGGAATCTTTGGACTACTGTTCTCATCTTGAGTCTCATTTTCACAACGTTTCAGTCGATTTAACCTCCGATCTTCTTCAGGTGTATCTTTTGAACTCAGGAATGTTCCTGTCGAACTCGGAAATATGGACGACATTTCGAACAGAGCCCTTAATTTACTTCACGGGAATAGCATGTTCTCGTTCCGTCAGCCATGACTGGATAAAGATCCTAAGTAATTCGCAATTTTACTTTTCAGTTGCCCACACTGAGGATTGAACCTTCAACGTTCAGGAGAATATCACTTTACAATTGTTTTTTTTTTTCAAATCCTTGTTGACCTTGTTGGTGTAGTGGTTAAAGTTATTTTAATATCAAAAGCTGGAGAGGGTGATTTTGTTCTTTAATGTTTCCTTTTCAGCAAAATGACAGGGATTGGACATAGGGTTCTATTAATTTTTTTGGAGGGAGGAGAGATCGCTGGCAAAAAAAAAATAGTACTTAAAAGTCAAAAACTTGCTAGTAAGTGTTAGATGGAGTGGATTCTAACCTAGAAAACAGAAATTCTTCCCTCTTTGTAAGAAACATTGTTCATGGAATGTGAGAACTAAAGGACAAAAATAGGGAAGCAAGAGTTACACAACTGCCGAAAGTAAACCCAGGATTCGCTTTCCACATATCTTAATTTGTAAATAAAGATTTGAGGGTGGATCAGACAAGATCATTGATTCGGATTTTTTGGACCTGACTAATAGATTAGGTTTTCTAATTTTGTAATACAGGCCAATGGAATCAATTAGGCCCATTTTTTTTTATCGATATAGGTAACAAAAACGATATAGATAACAAAAACGATATAGGTAACAAAAACGATATAGATAACAAAAACAACAAAAAAGTGAGTATTCTGATTGTTTCTGTAACTGTGTTTATCGAAATTCTCCACTGAAATTCAATGCTGCCACAAGAACCAGCAATTCTTTAAATAATAGACATCGGCATTTGGAATAAAGTCCTAAAACCAAACAATCGATTTTATTTCTTCAGATTTTAAAATGGTAAAACTCCAACAAATTGAGAATAAAAAATATCTCACCAGCAATATTGCATATTTTGTTGGATTTTTCAAAGTCAGACCCAAATAACAAACCAAACTTTTATTCTGACTAGCCAATTTTCATTTGGTAATGGCAATATAACTTAGCAACAATTTATTTATAAAACTTACTTTTCATATCAGTAAAAGGTGGGATATTCTCTAGCTGTCTGATCTCTTCCTGAGATGTTGTCGGTGGTTCGATGTGGTAAGAAAGCTGGTAACTACCGAGGTTTTGTCATTACTGGTTGAGACGTTTTGACTTTGTAGACTAGTGGTCTCTAAAGTTTTCGAGTGGGGGGTGGTGAGGCATATTGCTATGCTATGCAGACGAAAATTTAAAAAAAAAAAAAGCTATGCAGATGAAAATTAAAAAAAAAAAAAGACGTGGATGTGTTTTATATTGTTTTGCTTATTATTATTTTATTTATTTTTTTTTTTTTTTTAGTGAAACTGGTTCTCCAAAACCTCATTTTTTTTTTAAATCATTTTCTGAACAAACAGAAAAAATACACTGTTTTCACACATTTCCATTTTTTAAATTTTATCCTGAATATTTTTACGTTTTTCGATAAGAGTACCACAGGCCAGATCTGGCCCACAAGCCGTAGTGTTTTTATTTATTTATTTTGCGGGCTGTTATCCTCATTTTCATCGTTGTTGCTTCACGACATTTTGGACAACTATTCATCTATTTAATTGTAATCTGTAATTAACTGAACAAATCGCCCATCTTTCTCTTAGCTGTTCAATATTGATTCAACCATTCAAATATTCCATGTCTGTGAGCTTTGAGAATAAGAGTGACACATTTCTCAAAATGGCTATCTAATTTACATGTGTGTTTGCATACATCACAAACGCCAATGTAAATTAGATGCCAAAATAATGAGTGTCTTTATTGAAATACAACGTTATCAAAAGAGAGAATGACAAAATTTGTTCATACAAATTCTAGAGGATAAAAATTACTACCGGAACAGTAGTAGAAACTCGCTATGAAGCAAGCGAACAACAGAAGATGTTGTATTTGAGAGAAACAGCTTACCTTATAGGCTTTTATATACTGGTGTTTATCATCTGTTTTCTTTTCGGATAATGTTAATGTCAAGAGAGAGATAAAGCGCCTTCCGAGGGCTTTCCTCGTCTAAGTTTTATAGGATGGTATTTCATAGCATATCTTTTAAAACTTTATGTAGTCATGTTTTTTTGGGGGGTATTTCGTCGTATAGATAATATTGGGTCATCAGGAGAGAATATGCACCGTTTCGGGGCCTTCCTCTCTACGGCTTGTTCGCGTATCGCCCCCCCCCACTGATGTGAGGCCAAATTATCTGCTCAATACAGTTAAAAGAAAAGACGTTTGATAATTAAACGGCTCTTGTTACAAGCAATGATCGTTCAATGTTCAAAGGCTACATCTGAGATATTTGTTTGGCCGTGCACATATCGAAGAAAATTCATTAATTACTAGCAGAACCCGTGGAAATTCCATGGTAGTTGAAACTTTTTAAAACACATAAATAAATTGATTAAAAAATAAAATAAAACAAATAACAACGAATTTAAAACAATTTTTTTTAGTGAATTCTTTAACCTTTTAAACTTAAAAAGAATTGATTTAAAAAATTTAAATTATTTCCAATGAAAATGCAACAAACACATCGTTTTTCTTTTTTGTTTTTTTTCTGAATAATTTTTTTATATAAATTATAAAGGAACAGATGTAAATTCACTTGCAAATTTTTTTCATTTTAAAAAGAAACTATAATAAAAAAACTTACAGTTTTTTCTTAATATGACTTTGTTTTCTAATTATAAAATAAAATAGACAATTTGAAAACCGTAAACAGACGACTATGTTTTATTTTTTTTTTTGAACATTTTTGAAAAAGAAATGGTTTTAATGATTTTTAACTGATAAAGAGTGACTATAAAGAGAGATAATTGGTTTCTCATTCATTAATGTTTGCGATGATGATGGTTTTTGTGACATTGGACGTACGGACAAGTAAATTAATATTTAGATATTGACAACTTAATAACCATGCAAAATCGTAAAGAATGAGAGTTGAAAGAGTCCAAGAACGGTCTTGTGAAAGAAAGGTGTTTAAGAAGAAATTAAGTATACATGTTTGTTTTGGCTGGTATGCATGTAAGAGAATGTATGTGGGTGCATTTTAGTTGGTGCCGTGTGCGTTTGCATAAGCAGAATAGACATATGAAGGTGTGTGTGTGTGTGTGTGTGCGCGCGTGTGTGTGTGTGTGCGTGTATTAGTGTGCCTGTTTTATTAGTAAAAGAGCGTATGTATTAAGTTGTGTGCAACAATGTGCGATTAACAACGTGTAAATATTGACATTGTGGTTAGTAGTCCGTGTAACGTTTTTCTTTTCCTTCTTGCCTAGGTCTCTTCGCCCCCCACTCCCAAAGAGGCTAGACAGAATTGCGACATACGCACGTGTGTTTGTCTTTAAAAAGAAAAGGACAGTAAACACTGCGCTTAGGTTTTAATTAGGCACGTGCAAAATGAATGCCGATGCCCAAAACTTATAACGATTTTAACTCCTCCCTTTACTCACTAAAAATCAAAAAAGGAACCAATTTTAATGAAATTTTCAGTATTTATCAAATGACGATAACGGAATATAATAAACTAATTATTTTTACTTAAATCTTAGTGGAAATATATTATTTTGTTTAAACAAAAAATATCTTTACTAAACTTATGGTTTTCAGTAGTAAAAAAAATGCATGGATTTATTTTTGCTTTTTTTATGAAAATAATGTATCGGAAATTGTAACAATTAAAAAAAAAAAAAATTTAGGAGCATTATGAAAAAAGCCCCTAAAGTCCATACTAGTGAATTGGATAGGACTGGAAGAAAAATTAATTTCTCGAACTACCGATATTTTCATTGAATTAAGCATTGTTTATTTAATATTTTCATACAAGAAAATTATAATTGCAAAAAATATTTCTACTTTTGGTTTTGAATTGCATGTTTCACATAATTTTTATATGTACGATTCTAATATTTTCCTTGCTTGAATGAATGTGAAACTTTAGGCGTAACATAATTTTTATATAATTTTGAAAAATGATTTTTTTATTTTATTTAAAAGCAGGAACATAGAAAAATAATTAAATTAAAAAATAATAAAAATTAGACAAACGTTCACGATAGGAATGTACGGAGGCACGACTGGGAAAAAAAAGAAAAACAGTACTTTCTAACTCCTTTTAACTACCTGACGTCATTTTCAGACAGCTTTTCGACTGCCTGAGATTTTAGGCTTCTGTATAATCCATGTGAGGAAGAATGTTTACTTTCGGTTGAATGAAGCGATAATTTTTCGCTTTTGGGAGTTAATTAAGCTTCTTTTTTTTTTTTTTTTTACAAACAAGGTGTTTTTTTTTTAATTAAATTCATCTTAGGACTTTAATTTACTAATTATTTTTAAATAGACCCAGAAAACTAGTATTTATCTTTTAAAGGCTATTTACAATGAATTTATTTAACTTCAAAATTTAGCTGAATTGGTTAGCTCGTCGTGAAAACATTTTCATAACTTTTTTTTTCTTCACGTGTACAAATAATTTTTTCCTTTTGAAAATTAACTTTAGTCCTTAATCTTTCAAATACAATCAAAAGTAGTCGGAGAACTACAAAAAAAAATATGATAAACGGGCTTTCAAAACTACATCCCCCTATTTTTTTTCCAGCCATTGTTGCCCGTACCTAGTTTTAATGTTATGCGGCAATATTCGGGATGTGTTTTATTGGATAAAAGAAATTGCTGATTTTGTTCCAGCTTTGTTAAGGCTTGCAAAGCAAAACAGAATGCCAGAATAAAAGTAACAGCAAAGAGCAAAACACACAATAGGTAAGTTGTTCGTCATAGCGGACGAACGACCTAGGTTGGTCCACCGGAAATTGACTGATGCCTATTTGCTTCCCCACGAAAACAAAATGTCACACAAGATCGTTTTAAATGTGGAGAAAACCAGCTCCCCCAAAAGGGAGCACTCTGGAAGTTTTCAAAAATAAAATTGCCTTAGTATAGAAGGGTTTCCCTTTCCATTGACTGAGGACAATTTAATTTGAGAACAGCATCTGAGCAGACACTTCAGCCACCAGTTCAGTATCCGAGCATAACCGGATATCGACTAATATTTGTTTTCATCACCCTGAGCACGTCCCTGTTATTCATGGCAAGCTAGTGATGCATTTTGAGGGTGCTTGCAATGGTCCTGTTGTCATAACTTGAATCGTTAGATAGCATGAGTTGTACAATTGCGCATCCCTGATCTCGCTTGTTGAACATTGTGTCACTTTCAGACTTGATAAAAGGTTCCTATCGCTCTTGGGATTTGTACACAACTGGCCAACTAGTAGATGGTCTGCAACAAAAAATAAAACCAGTTTTCATCAAACAGAAATGGAATCATGTCTTTTCTTGCACGAAAATTTTATCATCGTAGTAATAAGTAGTAATATTTACATCTAGAAACAAAAATAGCTTCCTAAAACTCGTACTAGAATTGTCTGCAAGATAAAATACTAGGTAAAATTCAATTGTAAAAGTTACACTCTTCTGGAGGTTGAAGGTTCAATCTTCAGTGTGGACAAAACCCAAAATAAATTCGCAATTGTATTTTGGACTTCCACCAAGTCATTACTTGTTTAATTTCTAGTGGGATAGGATTTCAGTTTTCTATGTAATTTTAACATTAAATGATCCCCGTGGAGTGAATATTTCCAGAGGATTTCTTCATCACCTCGATTGCTAGACTGTCTAGGCATATGGCTTTGCTAGACAATTTAGACATTGAAAAAAAAATTGCAAAACTGTCTAGAAGTGTAGTTACAGTATACATAATTTTATCTCTCTTCATGCACCTCTCGTTCTGTCAATCAGATGACATTGAGACACTATTATCATCAGCAGCTATTCAATCAGTATAAAAAAGCTGCATTGTTTTATACAGAGGCACTTTAATCGCACACTATCGCCATCAATGACACAGTATGGCAACGATGACAACAAGCAGTAGCTGTTCAGCAACTAAAATTACTATCAGACATGATTCCATCCAAAGGTTTACCATAAAACTATCATCATCATCATCTACAGCAGCTCTATTCCTATCCACCCCTATAACTAGTAGCAGCGATTCTGCTCACAGCATTAGCAGCAGCTTCTAATCTTGTCCACAACACTATCATCATCATCTACAGCTGCTCTGATTATGTCCACAAAATCAGCATCAACTCGACAAGGAAAGTAATCATAGCAGTGGCAGCACTGCTTATTCTTCCAGTAAATCCAAACGACAGATGGCATACCAACATTGCTAGGAGAAATCATTTTCATCTACTACAATCCGCGTTGTCAATGGTGATGACGGTTGCAATAGCAGCACGGTCAATTAGTAATAGGCGACCTACCAACACTGCAAAGAAATCATCAACATCATCATCATCATCATCTACAGTAGCTCTGTTCATGAGGCTTCACTGATTCGTGAAACACAAACAATGAGTTATATTCATTCCCACAAAAACGATTTTATTCTAATTTTTTTTTTTTTTTCACGTGAGTTTCTTTCTTTTTACTCTACTCACGTTTTTAATTCAATTTATTTTATTTTTACTTGTTAGGATAAGTCATGGTACATTAGACCAACTGGACCTTATCGATCGCCATTAGTGTCACCACCTTATCCCTAACCACTCCTACTACAAACTTATGTAATCCACAGCATACTTATCCAACATCTTTATGTAACACATCGTGTGATTACGTAACATTTTTTTTGTTGTTCTTTTTTTTTAGTTTTTCTTCTCCAAATCACGATTCCGGTATTAACTCATTCTAAAATGATGCCTCACTTGTAGGTCGGAAAGATTATCAAACCTCTATAAGGCCACCATTCGCCCATGTATGGAGTATTGTTGTCACATTTGGCCTGGTGCATCTGCTACTAGTCTCTCACTCCTGGATAGGGTTCAAAAAAGAGTCGCAAACCTGATAGGTCCTGAACTGTCATCTAAGCTTCAATCTCTGTCCCATCGATGAAATGTTGCATCCCTCTGCCTGTTCTACAAGTATTTTAATGGTGAATGCTCTGACAAACTGCAAACACTTGTAATCCCTCGATGTAAATACCTCCGACAAAACCGACAATCAGCTAAATCCCACCCCCTACACAGTAGAGATCCCTAGGTGTAAGAAAGCCTTCTATTCCAATAGTTTCTTCCCCAGAGCTGCTAGACTTTGGAACTCCCTTCCAGGATTTTGCTTTCCCAACTGTACTGACATGCAGAAGTTCAAGTGCAATGTGAACAGACATCTTGCTGCTCAACTCCCTTCACAATATCCCTGCAACTTATGCCCCCAATAGTAGCCTCCTACTTCAAAGTGACACTGTGCCTGGTTTGGGGTGAAAATTGAAAAAAAAAAAAAAAACCCTAATTTTCAAGCAAGTTCTTTTCCTCTTGCTCCTCAGTATGATCATCAAGTTCATCTCGTGATGAGGCTCGAATGTGGAATCACCTCTTAGTTGTAACTACTATCAGGTCCACTCCAACTTTGAGTCGTAACACTTCATTGGATTAAATAGAATTTATTCCAATCACAATCAACCTTAGGCACGAGTTCGTTTCTACCTGACTCTCACTGCTCTGAAAGTTGACTAAACGAGTTATTTGTACGTATGTGCAAATAAATACATTTATACGTAAAAGGCGGTTCATTTTAAACTATTTCTTACCTATCTGACGATTGCTCAAACGGTAATGACTAAGGCTGGAGCGATAAATGTTTTGGTTTCGATTCTAGCTGATGGCATCTAGGTCATACTTTTTTTTTAACTTTTGAAATCACTGCTATGCATGAGTACAATATAATAATCAATAGAGAATTGATTCTACCAGACCTTATCCTTTGTTTCGCAAGTTGGTATTTACGCATTTTACGTTTGGAGAACAATTTTTTTTTTTTTTCATTTTCGAAAAATTCCAAGAGGAGATAATTCAAAACGTTTCGTATAACATATTGTTAAAAGCAAACAAACACTAAATTAGCAATAACACAAAATAAAATATTATCTGAACATTTATTGAATTAAAATAAAATTTTAACTTTTATAAAGTAATTAAGATTTCAAAATGAATTACAACAAACATATTTTGTCTTTATATCATCATCATATTGTATGAATTTGAAAATTCTATTGTTAGCATTGGTTTCCCTGATATTTTTGTAGTCAGAATCTCTACTATCATATAGAAGTTACTCTGTGTGTGTGTGTGTGTGTGTGTGTGTGTGTGTGTGTGTGTGTGTGTGTGTGAGCTCCCTCCTTATAGGTTTCGAAATGGCTGAGCCTATTTTCTTCAAATTTCACAAAAAGCTAATTTATGTCTGGCAGAGTTCTTTGATATGTTTTGTCAAGAAATTCATCTGATAAATATCGCAAATCGAAAAAAAACACAATCTTAAAAATAGCTTTTCTCTCTTACAGATAAAAAAGAAACTTACGAGGGAATATCTTACGTAACACTGGCCAAGGAAGATAATAAAATTTTAACAAATCATTTCTTTTTTCTTTTTTTTTTTTACACAGTGATCACCACTTATCAAGGCCCGGAAGCCACTCAGGGATAAGGGTTATTGCAAGTACATTACATTAGTGTGGAGATTTGATGAAGTGTTTACTTAAGGGGGCGGTTCATTAGGAATTTGTTAACATTGGACTTGAAGACATCCAAGTTGTAGTCCGGTGGGAAGCAGGCAGACAGAACAGAGTTCCACAGGCGTGCAGTTCTAAGAAAGAAGCTTTGTTCATGGAATCCGCGTTTTGATTTAGGCACAGATATAGAGTGGGGGAAATTTTTCACAGTGGATTCAGCTAGACGGATGTTTTTCGTGAAAGATTGGCGAGGGGGGACCAAAGATTGGAGTTCAGACGAGCACCTGCCATGGAAATAACGATAAACAAGGATAGGCTCGCAACGTCTCTTCTGTGGGAGAGAGGTTGCAGGGTAGAGAAAAGGGCATCCCCCACTAAGCCACGAAGTCTATTTTGTACTCTGTCAAAGCATGATAGGCTGTTTTAGCAGCTCCTGCCCAGATATGGCAACAGTATTCCATCCTTGGACGTACTTGGCTTTTATATAGATAGAGAATTGCATCAGTAGTGAGATATCTTCTGGAGCGGTAGAAGGATCCCACCATCTTTCCAGCTACCTTGGCAACAGACTTGATGTACGTGTTCCATTTCAGATCAGGAGTAAAGGTCAAACCCAGAAGCTTGTCAAAACACGGGGCCTCACCCAGACGAGAGCAATCCATCACAATTGATGCCAGATGGGGATCAGAGCGTTGATGATGTAAGGATAGGAGTTTGGTTTTAGATGCATTAAAGGTAACCAGCCACATCTTCCCCCACTGAACCACGCATCGAGATCAGAGGAGAGAGAATCAGAAAGAACTTTGTCATTGACAGCCTTTGATGTGTTGCCGTAGATGGTCGTGTCATCAGCATAGATGTCAACGAATGATTTAAGTATGTGTTTAGGGAGGTTATTGATGTAGATCAGGAAGAGAGTTGGGCCCAGGATTGACCCCTGAGGGACTCCAGCATTTATATTGCAGGCCTCCGATTTTTGTCCATCGACCACTACTCTTATGAGCCTATCTTCTTTAAAAAAACAAAACAAAACAGATGTATTATAATCTGGAGATATAGTTTAGTAGTAGAGTATTCAACTACAGATCGAACGATCCCCTGTTCAAACCCGAGTGTACTCGCCATTTTATTTTATTTTTCTTATTAATGAGTTCAATTTATGATAATAAAAAGGAACCAGTTAAAGTCACTGCAAATCATTTTTGTTATTTTATCATATTTTAAAACTAAATATTAATCAGAAATGATTTTTTCAGGGCATTTATCGTCAAACCCAAATATCAACTGATCTGATATTGTAAACAAACGCAGACGAAATTTGATGAACGACATTATCATTATCATTTTTATTTATTTATTTATTTATTTTTACGAATTTGTCCACCGAACAAATTATTCCTCGTAAAATATAATAATCAATAGAAGATCGATTCTATAATTCATATGCAATCTGCATAAATTAAAATATCATCTTTAAGCGTATTGTAACTGGGTAACGTCGGGCTGCCAACTTTTTATACATTTTCTTTTTTTTTTTTTTTTTTTACATTTTCACCCCAAACAAGGCAGGAACATAAGCTACAGGGGTACTATGTAGGGAGTTGGACAGCAAGGTGTCGGTTCACGTTACATTTGAACTTCTGCATGTCAGTACAGTTGGGAAAGCAGGGACCCGGAAGGGAATTCCAAAGTCTAGCGGTTCTGGGGAAGAAACTTCTGGAGTAGAAGGCTCTCTTATATCTAGGGATCTCTACTGTGAAGGGGTGGGATTTAGCTGCTTGTCGGGTTTGTCGTGGGTAGTTACGTCGAGGGGGTACAAGTGCTTGCATTCGTCAGAGTATTCACCATTAAAGTACTTGTAGAACAGGCAGAGGGATGTAACATTTCGTCGATGGGACAGAGACTGAAGCTTAGATGAGAGAGTGTGGTGTCATCAGCATATATACCCATCTCACAGACAATTATTGATTGCCCATTATTTACTACAATTCTTAAATCCTGTTTTTAAAATAATGTCGTCCCCCGATATATTTCTAAACGTATCTCTCTTGCCAAATTGTCACCTAGTTTTCTTATTGAACTTTCATTACTGATGATGTACAAAAATTTCCACGTCAACTTGAATACCTTTTGTCTTGTCGCCATCGATCATGGTTCACTCCACCAACAGTTTTTTGTCCTTTAATTTCTTCCATTTTTCTCATCTTCTCGATAATCATGACAAGGTTAATACGGAATCATCTACTGGGAAATTCAACGAACATTTGTCGTTACTAATTAAGAATAGATTTGGCTCGGATAACACCAAACTTGATAAATACATTTTCAATTTCTCCAACGTGGTCTTATCTGATTCTGAGAAACTTGTTTTATCTAAAAGTTTAAATTTTTATGTTCCTTCTAAATGCATCCGTGATATGGAGGTTCTCACTGAATTTGAAACTGTGTTTTCTCAATTAAAACATCACACCTCTCTTTACTCTAATACTCTTTCAGCTATGAAAGCTAATGTGTCTAGTATTTCACATTCTTATAGCAATTCGTCGATCGACTCGAGGAATTTTGTCTGGAAAAAATCCCATTTTTCTACTGTACTTAATTTAAAGAAAAATAAAAATATTTATCTTTCCAGACCTGATAAAGGTGCCGGCGTAGTCGTTCTGAACCGTATTGACTATATTAATAAAATGTCTAATGTTTTAGATAAGACTACAAATTTTCTTAAACTCGGCTTGGGCGACTCGTGTGATAATACTTTGAATATTGAAAACAATTTGCAAAAAACACTTGCACTTCTTATTTAAAAAGAATTATCTCTCCAAAGAGATTTATCAGAAAATACGACCCATTGGATCCTTGAGACCTCGACTTTATGGTCTCCCTAAAATTCATGAAGAAAATGTGTCCTGTAGACCCATTTTATCCATGGTTGGTTCCGCTCAACATGCCCTCGATCAATGGCTCACTGAGTTACTTTCACCTGTCCATACATTCTATTCTACTTTCTGTGTTTCTGATTCGTTTACTTTCTCCAAAATCATTAGAGATAATACTCACAATCAAAATACTGCTTTATTTGTCTCGTTTGATATTTCAAGTTTGTTTACTAACGTGCCTATCGATGAGACTATTACTATTTGCTGCGATGCACTTTATCGTAGTGAACTTGTTCCTCCTTCTTTAGTTGGTTCTGCATATGACGTTAAACTATATCCGATGGTGAGGCCCCACCTTGTGGACCTTGGGGAGTGTGGAGCCACCCTTTAATTACAATTGCTCCTAGGTCCACTCTGACCCGAAGTGGTAGTACCTATTAGGGTCCCAACTATGGGTTAAATAGAATCCGACTTAAAAAACAAATATACCCCATTAAAAATCGTTCCTCAAAATAACTAGATTCGGCATTAAATAACCTGAAAAGGGTTGATATGCCGTAAAACATAAACAACCAAACCAAAATCTTCTTTAGTTTTATTGAACTCCCTTTTCTTTGCACAAAATCCGTCGAGTTTAGTTTCGACAATGTGGTGTAGCAACAAATTGATGGGGTTTCCATGGGCAGCCCCTTAGGTCTTATCCTTTTCAAATCACCACATAACACTACTGCCTTATATTTTCGTTATCTGGATGATATGTTTGCAGCTTTTCCTTCTCAGGACCTGGCTTTAGAATTCTTCAAAACGCCTTAATTCCTTACATCACGATTTATCTTTTACTATCGAGATGAAAAAGGACAACTCTCTTCTGTTCCTCGACATGTTGATTAAAAGGTCCAGAAGTGGTTTTCTTACTTCTATATATAGAAAACCTACCCTTACAGTTCTATATACCAAACTATTAAGTTGACATTAATTTATACATTAGTAACATAGGGCTTGGTTATTTGTTCCCCTTGTAGGCTAGATACTAAAATTACTAAAATGAAAGAAATCCTGGTCGATAACGGTTACCCAGAATTCTTACTTAATGAATGTATTAAAATTCAAAATCAATCAATTTAATAAAAAATATAACCTTTGGCCCTTCAAAATGTCCTATATATCTTAAGCTGCCATGGGTTGGAGAAAAATGTGTCCCTCTCATTAATCAACTTAAACAGACTATCAACAATTATTTTCCATCTGTTCTACCTCATGTGATTTTTGATACGAAACCTGCATTTTCTTTTTGCAAAAAGGACGGTTTGTCTCATACTAAACTGAGTAATATTATATATAAATTCCAATATCAGTGTGATGCTGTCTACGTTGGGCGAACCAGCATTCACTTTGAAACAAGAATCGAACATGTACCTTCAGATTTTCGTAATAAAAATAAAAATAAAAATAAAATTCTCCTCGACACAACCCACAATAATTTAGATTCTGCAATTAGACAGCATTTACTGGATAATTCAGAATGTGGGTTCGTATATAAGGGCGGCGTTTTTTCAATTCGATTGAGTAGTCATCTGAAAACTCTTGAATCTGTCTCCATTGCATGACTGAAGGCCTCTCTCTGCAGACAGAAGAGGTTCATTGATTCATTGGATGCTTTAGATTATTTGTAGAAAGATACTATAGATAGATATGTATATCTATATATGCATAAATTCCCTACTCCCTCTCTTGTGTATATTTTCTTTGTGAGATATACAAATGCTCCCCGTTTTTTTATCTTTCCCATATATTTATATGCGGGATTTTTCATTTCTCAATCGATGTAGTGCTCTCGCATGAGTGCTTTGTTGAGTTCATGAGGGTCCAGGCATATTCTTAAGGCTTCATTCTTTTTTCTTGTGACGACTATTTGGCTGACCCATGGAGTAGTTTTTTTCACTGGCTCAATGACTCCCAGTTTTGTCAGTCTGTCCAGTTCCTTAAGTTCTGGTCATACCACCACAGGTGTCCTCCTGTTGGGCATTATAACTGGAATAGCATCTGACTTAAGTTGGAGGGCTGTAACTCCTGGTAGTTTTCCCAATTTTCCATCAAACACTTCTCGATAGTTCTTGTCTATGTTATCCGCTGTGACACGGTGGAAATTCTGCTGTTTTATCTCCAATAGGCCCATATGTGTGCTTGTAGGTAGACCCAGAAGGGGTTGACAGTCGTCTTCGTCTTTGAATACGACAAACTCCGCTAAATATGTTTTGCGCATCTTAGGGTTTTTAACATTTTTGTGACATATTCATAGTGGTTTCATAAGGGACTTGTTCCACATCGTCAGAACCCCGTTGTATGGTTTTATTTTCTTCACAAACTTCGCAGGGCGTGTGTTGATGGTTGCTTCTGTGTGGATGTAGAAGACAATTTCCTGGTTGCTGAGGAGCATGAAACACTTGGCATCTCTTCTTTGCTTTCACTTCGTTCACCCAGTGGGTGTAATCACCCAGTGGGTGTATTCACCCTCGTCATCCTCTGATGAAGTGTTGACGTGTCGCACATGTGGTCATGGTGTACTGTACCTTTTTTCTTTGATGTGTTTCTCCATTGTTCGGAAGCTTTTCTGAACTTGCTGGGACACTTCAACTCAAAATGGCTTTTCTCCATACATGCGTTACATTGTTTACCAAAAGCTGAACCTCTGCTGCGCTTCGCTGCATGCAAGTAGCCACAGAAAAAGCATTCCTTCGTTGAAGCTGGTTCCCTAGCTCAACTGGTTTCAGAGACTTTCATTATCCGGGCAGTAGCACTTTTTGTTTCCATGTTTTGAATTGGAATCAAGGCCTTTTCAGTCAAGGTTTTCAGTCAAGTCAGGTCGGCAGCGCATAGTTGGACCATCTTTTGAAAAACAAGTTCCATGAATCTGCCTTGTTCTCGCCAAATACCAGTCTTTCAGGGTCCCCCACGTGTAAGCCAGCCATGTCAGTGGACAGGTTAGCGACAGTAGCAGTGGCTGTTGTGCTATCGATAGACATCTTAAGAGGGTGAGCAGAACAGTTAAACAGTCACAGAGATAAATT
This sequence comes from Euprymna scolopes, assembly GCF_053919585.1. Classification (NCBI taxonomy): domain Eukaryota; kingdom Metazoa; phylum Mollusca; class Cephalopoda; order Sepiida; family Sepiolidae; genus Euprymna; species Euprymna scolopes. Next base: position 175,075,413 of record NC_136487.1, on the reverse strand, counting down.
AATTCTAGTAAGCACTAGAAGTAAATGAACAGTGAATAAAATAAACCAAACAAGGCTAATAATATACGGTCACACTGTCCTGAGACGAAATGGATTATGCTGTTCCCACAGACATAAAAATAGACAGAAAAACAAAGTTAAAAAAAAAACAAAAACGGTTACTCAGTTTGATGACGATTTGTAGTTCTGTTTTTTTAGTTGAGAAGACGTGTTTTCGTTTACCAAGCTTCCACCATGTTACGTGTGTAGACATTGATATAAAATGAACAAACGACACAGATCTAGGTAGGAATCAAGTATACTTTATCGCCGGTTATGTCAGAAGTCACACTTTCCTCTCAAAGGTGAGTTACCTCAACCAGGGGAAGTCAGTAGGGGAAGTGTACCTCTACAAGGAGAGTTACACAGATAAGGGGCAGTGTATTGTTTATACACGTAATAAAAATGTATGACTTAAGAAAAAACGAAATTTTACAAAATTAAACTTTCGTTATAAATCAAAATAATCATTAAAAGTTATGAACTTTAAGAACTTCTTGAATTGTCTCCGCTTGGAATTATTAAAAAAATGAAAACAAAAAAATGTTTTCTAAACATGAAATGCACACGTACCTTTAACTCTTTAAAATACTCAACCACCTATCAATACCCTGTTTAACCACGGTCCTCTGTAATATTAATATTAAATAATGAACGTATTTTAGTCTTTAACATCCATGAAACAACGTAATGTTTAATTACTTTTAACTCATAAACAAAAAACTTTTCCGTTTCAAATTTCTTTTTTTTTAAATATTGAATGAGTTTCAGTACAAATCAACATGTTCCTTATTTTTCTTTTTTTTTAATGAATTTAAAAAAAAAATTTTCTAATGTTTTTTGTAAAATCTTTTGATTCATTACCGACAGTCTTGCTTGCTAGGATCTATGGCCCTCGCTGCTAATTTTCATCATGTTCCCACAGATCTCAGCGACGACAGCATTTTTTAGCTCACGGGCTTTAATGACGTATATTACAAAGTTCATGTCCTAACCCAATCGTGTATTCAGTGGTGTGGGGGTTCTTATTACTATTCTCAATTCAACTTTGACCTAAGTGGTAATACCTTTCAAGGTCCCATATATGGAGGAGTAGTCCAATCACAAAACATGTACGGTTTCAATTTGACATAAACACCCCAAAAGCAACCAACCTAAACGGCTCATACGTAATAGACCTTAAATAAAATCTCATTTTATCATGAATGTTGAAAACGAGCATCCCCCACCCCCTTGAATCTCTCAAGAAAAGCTATTTCAGACATTCTTTTTTTTTCGATCAAATGATCTGTTCTAATTAATTCTAAATTGAAATATAGTCCGCTAATAATTTAGAAAGGATGGGGGTGACTGGTTTGGAGTTCCGTCTCTAGATTCGAATAACGACCTCTGTGTTACCAATAGGAAATAAGGGAGGGTTTCCGTCACGCATCACGACAAATAAGAAATGGCGAACTTTATCATGAATTATTTATTCCTTGACGACTTTAGTTTCTCAAACGACATTCCTAAATAAGTAAAACAATACAAACAGAAAAACGAAGAATAGATATCATTAAGGGTCACATATTTTCTTATGGATTATCCCGTCATGCATGAGATCCGCCACAACAACTAAGTTGTTTGGAATCCACACAGATGATTTGTTTATAGCGGTGAAGGCTTTGTGTAGAACCAACCACCTTTTTGACATTACTGCTAATCTTTGTCAGTGCAGATGACTGCCACAAGGCAAAGTATACAGTAAACCGCAGGTTTTTACATAAAAGTTTTCCTTCTCCTAGATGAATGTCTTAACAAAAACGGGGGTGCATCTCTCCCAGTGAATTAATGTGCCCCCCCAAACACTAGGCACAGTGCATACAGCGCTTAACCTTCCCAAATGGTCACCCATCTGGTCCTGGTTATCATTGCTTAACTTTGGTGATCTGGTGAGAACCAGTGTGTCAAGATGATTGTATCGTGATTGTGTGTGTGTGTGTGTGTGTGTGTGTGTGTGTGTGTGTGTGTGTGTGTATATATATATAGTGAATAAATGACAAAAAACTATATTCCAAAATTCATGATGTTGACCATCTTATAATTTATTCCTTTAATTCAGTTGACGTTTACAATTTTTGACTTATCTGTTTCATAGCACAAAAACAACCACTTAATTATTATATCAATCAGTGAATCTATTATGCCCTTAACTCATCAGAAGAAATAGCAACACTCAATCCATCAAAAGGAAATAAAGTGCGATTTGACATGATTAAAATTCGAAAATTGGAAGAGAAGCTGCAAATACCTTTTAATGTTTCCATTATGCCATTTCCATTAAAAAGTATTTGGGAAAGTAGGGATCGTTGGTTATCGTCTCTCTTAAGCTATCAATATCATTCTTAGCTAGAATCATTTCACTCACCACAATACCACATTTACTCCTATTTAAAATAGTGTCAATATGTTTATTATATATATAATGTTTTCATTGAATATTACTACGTTTTTAATTAAACAACATTTTCCATAATATGGCTAAAAAATATCAATAAATTGTCTGCCAATAATAAATTTAATCAGTGTCAGAAATCCAATCAATAAAAATTAATACAAAAATATGTTTGTTCCTACTTCCACAAAAAATCTTTAGGGTTGAAAAAAAAAAAACTTAACGGTTTTAGGTCAAATTTTCCGTATCTCTAATGACATTGTCATTAATGCATAAGTTTTTATCACGTGAAAAGAATTCATGATTTATTTATGTGTAGATAAATTATCGGTGAGATACAAATAAAAAAAATGAACATGTCTATTATTTATAGATTTTGTTTCATAAAATTGTTAAAGAGAAAGAAAAAAAACTAACGTAAACAAATTGTTAGTTGATTTTTAAATAATAAATTTGGTATATTTACATTTTAAACTGATTGTTCTCTGCGATAAGTAAAGTTCAAAATACCGGAACATATCTTAAACAGACTTAAATCGACGCCATTTAATAAACTCATTCTATAGTTGCTTTTTTCGGGCGCTTTTGTTATTAGAATCGGATCGGATCGGAATCGGAAATTTAGAACGGAATCGTTAATTGTATCGGTATCAGGAAAATACTTTCAGATTACAGCTTGTATAATACTCTAAAATTAAAGTCCATATAAATATTAGTATCAAAATTTATAAGACAATCCCAATCAGATAAAAAAGAGCTCAGTATACAAGATAGAGCAATATTATAAACTAGCAGCTGCGCCGCGTCACACAAACACGCAACACCAAGTCAAACACAAAATCGAGTACACTAAACATCAAGTACACTCAACATTGTCTTACCATCAACGCTTACCCTGTGAACTTGGAGTATGGGAAATGCCCATATGCACCAAACAAAATCACTGAAAAAACAAAAATACCCTAAGGGTAAGGATAATGAGTAAACGTTGGATAAAATGATGATTAAAATTATTACAAACGTGCAAGGATTCGAACTATTCAAAACATACTAGATGATGGAGCGGAAAATGAATTGGACATTTTCCGCTCCATCATCTAGCATGTTTTGAATCGATCTGTCACGTCCACCATTTGAAAAGGAGAATTTTTTTCCTGAAATATATTATGAATATTGTGACAGACATAACAAGTAAGACATTTGTATTTAATACAACTGAATAAATATATGTATATATAGACATATATGTATGTACTTATTGATTTGTAAATCGCCACTTGTTTTCGTCTTCTCTCACCAACACCGACTATATCTCATTCCTCGCATTGTGATAGCTTTCTAAATCCCTACTACATACCTATCCCACACAATGCTTCAAGCAAACTACATATCAATTCTGTATATATATATATATATATATATATATATATATATATATATATATATATATATAATTTTAAGGAAATTAAACCTAGAGTCTAAAGAGCAGAGTTTATTTTTATGTACTAGTAAATGTATTAATACTATTAAAAAAAAAGTGTTCGCTGTAATGCAGATATATAATAAGCTCGATAGGCATAGCTGTCCTAGAGCTATTTTAATATTAAGTAAAATGATTGATAAATTTGAATTAAAAATCAGTTTCAAAAGGAAAACAAACAAAATCATTAGTTTGTACGCTCGTTTCAGAAACAATGTTTTTATTGAAATAGACAATATGTCTTGAACAATAACTTTATAAAAAGATTTTCTTTAAACAAAGTCTCATCATCAGCAAAAAATGGGGGGGGGGGTAAAGACATTAAAATAAACCTAGCATTTTTTGTAGCAAGGCAGATATTCCTTTTTTCCGCCCGCTTTTAAAAAAGAATATCTGAAAAAAATATTGGAAAAATAAATAAATACATCAAGAACTTCCATTGCAAAAAACTGGAAAAATAGGCCAACAGTATGCTAAACATTTTCTGGTGAATTCAACTGACTATATAAATAATGAAGGCTCTATAGACTGGCTAAAAAGAGGATCACTTTACTATGATTAAGAGAGGATGATGATCGCTGCCAAAGATCAAGGCTTGATGACCAATGCTTTTAAGAAAATGAGTATTCTTAGTAAAAACAATGAATGCAGATTCCACCGCACAGAAGTAGAGAGTGTGAAGCACGTGACATCCAGTTGTAAAGTTCTGTTGGGTTGGTTGGTTGGTTTTGTTTTACGACATATCAACCCTTTTCAGGTTATTTAATGCCGAATCCAGTGATTTTGAAGAAAAAGTTTTTTAATAGAATATATTTGTTGTTTTCAAGTCGGTTTCTATTTAACCCATTGTTGGGACCCTAACAGGTACTACCACTCTGGGTCAGAGTGGACCTGGGAGCAATGGCAATTAAGGGGTGGCTCCACACTCCCCAAAGCCCGCAAGCTGGGGCCTCACCATCGGATATAGTTTAAGGTTGTATCTAAAGTTCTGTTGGGAGACAACTATTATACAATGCGAAACAATGGTATATGTAAATATCGCCACTGAAAAATTTGTAAAATGCTGAATATCCAGTATAGTAGCAAGTTTTGGGAACATATACCGGTAAGAACAGTTGGAAATAAGTTATATACCATCTTTTATGATTTGAAAGTCCTACAGCTACGTACCTAGAAAACTGAGCTGTTAAGCCTGATATAGTGATATGGAACAAGAGAAAGAAAGTAGCAACCCTTGTATCTCCCCGACGTAATTACCCCCGACAAACTCGACAAGCTACTAAGTCTCATCCCTTTACAGTAGAGATCCCTAGGTGCAAGAAAGCCTTTTACTCCAATAGTTTCTTCCCCAGAACTGCGGGTCTTTGGAACTCCCTTCCGGGATTCTGCTTTCCCAACTGCACTGATATGCAGAAGTTCAAATGTAATGTTAACAAACATCTTTCTACTCATCTCCCTTCATAATGACCCCGCTAATTAAGTCCCTGATAGTAGCCCCCTGCTTCAAAGTGGCACTGTGCCTTGTTTGGGGTGAAAATTGAATAAAAAATAAATTAAAAAAAAAAAAAAACCTAGTTGAAGTAAGTGTCCCTAACGATGCCGGGCTTTACAGAGCTGAGAAGAAAAAAAGATAACAAAATACAAAGGCCTCATATGCTATATGAAAAGAAACTGGAATCTTAGGAAGATCTCTATCATTTCAGTTATTATAGGAGCAACAGAATTCATAAAAAAGAATTAAAAAAAACTACCTGGCAAATATACCCGGTGAACTAAGTGCAATAGGAATGCCTATGGCCTTAATAGAGCTGAACAGGAAAAGATAATAGAACATCAGAACCTAAGAATGATTTAAAAATGGTCTCTGAAAGAAAGAAATATCATAGCGGTTGTGAAAGAAACAACTAGCCTAATAAAAAACAATCTTAAGAATACTTGAAAACAATGCGTGGAATACCAAGTTGTAACGAAATACAGATAGCAGGCATAAAGAGAACAACGTCTATTCTTAAAATAACTCGGTGAACCAAGTGTAAGAGTAATACAAACAAGTGCACTCAAAGGAACGATTAGAATCTTAAAAAGATCTCTCGGTTGGAGTGACTGAAATAGTGGGTGAACGCATAGCATTCTGTAGGCATGCCCCATCCCCATGAAAGCAAAATGATTAGAAAATTAAAACATGCGAGAGAGAAGCCACAGTCATGTTTGTGAAGCTTTTTTTTTCTTTAAATTCCAATTTAAATAAACGCATAAAACATACGTGATAGCATGCAGCTGTAATATTATTCTGCTGGCAGACAACTAGCATACAACACAATAAAGTGTGCAAATATTTCCACTGAACCATCTGTAAAAAGTTGAATATCGAACGCAGCAACAAGTTTTGGGAACAATTGAAGATAAGTCATCCACGATAGCTATTCAATTCATACAGCTCGAAAACGGAGCTATTAAACCTGACATAATGATATAACATCAGGAGGAAGAAGCAACCTTAGTAGAAGTCAGTGTCCTAAATGATGCTGGGGTGAACAGAGCCAGGAGGGGAAAAAATAACGAAATACAAAGATCTTATGTTCGACATGAAAAGAAATTGGAATCTTAGGAAGATTTCTATAATTCCAGTAATTATAGGAGCAACTGGACTCATGCAAAAGAATTTCAAAAACTACCTGGCAAATATACCCGGTGAACCAAGTGCAAGAGAGATTCAAACAATTGCACTTATAAGGAGGGTCAGAATCTTAAAAAGTTCTCTCGGTTGGAATATATGAAATAGCGGGTGAATGTTTGACGTCCCATGCCCAGCTTGAAGAAACTGATAAGAAAATTGAAAAAAAAGGGCCCCTAATCCTACCTCCCTCCAAAAAAGAACAATTTATCTAGTTAATGTAAAACGCTCCCCCATTTTCCAGATATTTTAATTTTACGTTAAATTTAATATGCGAAACTGATCTCTCAATCTAAATTCTAAAGTGTTTGTATTTTTTTTCCGACAAGGTTATGAGGGTATTCATACATAATCTCCTAAAAAAAAAAGAAGTTATTTTTACAAGTCTAAGATAAGATCTTCATAGAACAGAACAGAAAAGAAAAACAAATTGTTTAATTGCCCTAAAAGGCAAGAATGCCCCGAAAATATTAAAGGGGCAACAGGATTCATAAAAAAAGAATGTTACGCTAAAAATTGATCTCTCATTCTAAATTCTAATCCAATTACTTGCCGTTTTGTTTTTCTTCTTTTTTTTTTTTTTTCTTTTTTTTTCTTTCCGGTAAGTTTTTCAGGGTAATCATACGTAATCTTCTAAAAAAGTAGAATTTCAATTTTTTTCATATATATAGAGATGAGAGTAGTTGAGGGCGTTAACTTAATACCAACTCCGGTTATTCCAGTAAGTCTAAAATAAGACCCGACCATTCTGTGCATTTTTTAAATATAGTATTTTAGACGAAAGAAAAAAAAAAAAGAAGACATTGTTGTATTAAAGATAAACGTTGTCATCCAAGTGCGTGGACGCATAGAAAATAATGGAAAAACAAAAAACAAGCAACTGTGACCAGAAAACCCTCCCCCTTATTCTACTTTAACTTTACCCACACCTTGTAGATGAGTCGTCGAATCGTTTTTCCCAATCACCCCCACCTTTATAACACAGGCAGGAAATCTATGTAGATAGAATGTAGGGCAAACACGCGCACTTGCTCGTCGTCTTCTTCCCCACTTAATAATAAATATATCACTTGATTTTGAATTCCGTCTCGCATAATTGTCATTTTTCGCATCGTCCAGCAGATACAAGTGAGGAAGGTGTTAAAGGTTTTACTGAAGCTGTTGAACGCAAAATATAAAGTATCTGTGGAGAACCTCCTGCTGTCATATTTTTGTTGCAAAAAAACTTTATTTTTGATATTTTTTTAAATACAAACGTCAACCAAAACTTTTCATTTGTTTTTGATTTGGTTTTCCTACGTTCGTCCCGTTTTTATTTCTTCGGAAAATTTACAACACAATTTCTGGATTCTGGTAATATATTTTATTTCATTAATCTTTAAAACCTCGATTTGTGTATTTTATTTTTTCAGTTCCCAATATAGTTTTGCTTTTACTTATTTAAAAAAAAAAAAAAAAAAAAAAAAAAAAAACGTAAATTACTTTCTGTCATCGCCGGCGAGTGCATGGTCGACGCAAATCATAACAAATGTTTCGGAACTTTTGCGGTCGTTGTATTTACGAATGTTTTCGACATTAGAACTGGAAGAAGAAAAAAAAAGTTACATAACACAATTATATAACCAGTTTTAACTGTTTCTCTTTAGATTTCAGTTTCAATTTTAAAAAAATTGAAACTTTTTCCCCCGCTTTAACACATTTCTTTATTTCATTTTTATTTTATTTGGTACTTATAAGAAATTATCATGCAAAGAATTGAGTTGACTTAAATTGCCGAAGCAGTTTACTATTTGAAAACTCCCTGCACCCTGCACTATTAAAGTTTCAACATATGCACCCTCCCCATTTTAAGAATGACTTTCTAAATTTGGTATTCATGCAGAATACGAACCGTGATTTTTATATATATATATATATATATATATATATATATATATATATATATATATAAAATAATCAAAACTGAAGTTTTTTTTGTTTTTAAATATACATCAAATAAACGTTATTAAACGCGAGACGCATGACTTTTCTATCTACCTGGATAAGGGTTTTTGACGGACTTGTACGAGAGTGCTCGCTCCCCTAAAAAATGCGTGTTTTACATCTTTAAAAGTTTTTTTTTTTCGATCATTACAGACTTGAGTATCATTAACATTTAAAGAAGAAAAAAAAACTTTTAAGGGGGGGGGGGGCTCACTTTCTCGTTATAACGTTCTACTTTATTACCACCTGAGGCATCTGACTTATTGTCCATTTCTTTACCGGTGTGTCACGTGATTAGAGCCCCTTAAGTCATTAACTTTACTTTCTTTCTTTTTCCCACAAATATTTTCTAATATGATACTCAGGTCTGTAATCTATGATAATCGTCGGAAAAAAAACTAAATGAAAAACGCGCATTTTTAGGAGGTGGGCACTCTCGTACAGATCCGCCGTTTTTTGTTAGTTTGAAACAAAACTAAGGTTGAGTCTGAGTTTAAAAAAAAAAAAAAAAAGAAAAGAAAATACTGTTATGCCATCTGTGCCGTTGCCGTGGATAATCGCTCTAAAATAAAAAAAAAAAAAAGTAACCAAATACCAGTCTAAGAACATTACATTTTCGCGTGATTGGGAACATTTATTGGCAGGAGTTTTTTCATTAACAATTTTGAAATATTGCAGCTCGAATGATGAAAAAACACTTTTTCAGGATTTATAAAAAATGTTTACTTCAAATGGATTCAATTGTAGTATAGGGACAGTTAGAATATTTCAGTACTTGTGCATCAATCATGTTCCTATTTACAATGCCTCCCCACGGCCCCACGGGACAGTTAGACACCAGGGTCGTTTTTTTAAATTGGGGAGGAGTTTGGTAGAGTCTGAAACGGTGAACTCTTTCAACTTTGACCACTTGGCAGCGAAATTTTCGTCCAAAAAACGATTAAAAAGCTTGCCCATGTCTGAATACACATTATGTAACATTTCAAATGTTTAGACCAAATATTGTGAGTAATTTAGTAAACCGCAGAGGTCAATTTTTTTTAAATTTTGACTCCAATTTTGACCCCCCTTAACATTTGTTTTGGGCTCAAATCAAGTTTGATCCATGTCCAAGTAACCTACATCTAAAATTTCAAGTGTTTAGACCCAAAATTGGCAGAGGAGTTTGGTTGAGTTTTCAAATGTCAAATTAACTTTTTGGCCGGAAACTGATTAAAAAGATTTTCCCAAATCTTAATATCCCTTATGTCAAATCTCGAGTCTGTAGACTGAAAATTGACAGTAGTTTGGTAGGGAAATGCACACACGCACACACACAAGTTCACTTTTATAGATATATATACTCCTATAATTTTTGTGTGTATTGATATTCATATTAAAATCCCTTTTTGTATTTATTTAAAAAGAAAATACAACTTTGTTATATATGGGTCATGGAATTGCATTCATCTGCAAAAGATCTAGTTAATTTGCATATTCTTCTAAGCATTAATTTTCATTAATTCTATATTAGTTTTTAGGTTTTCTTATGGGATGATCATCTTTCGTTAACTATTACATGTAATTATATTCATGCAGATATTCTACATGGTTTATATTTGCGTAAAAGGTTATAGTAAACACAAACCTTGTTCTATATATATTTATGTATGCGTTTATATTTGTTTAAATTTTGCCTACCAAACTTCTGTCAGTTTTTAGTCTACAGACATGAAACTTAATATATAGGGTATTCGAACCCATGCAAAACTTTATATTTGGGTTTTAGCCGGGAGAAAATCGGTGCTAAAGTGTGAAAATTAAAAAAAAAAAAAAAAGGAATTTTTCAGGTGACGTCGAACGACAACATTAGATATGTATGCATAACGTAATAGCTATTGGTTCATTTATTTATTGCAGACAATTATCCTTATTTTTCTTAGTTGTTGTTTCACGTTTCGGCCGACTATTCCTCTGGCCTTCGTCAGGTGGTAAACGCGACGAATAGGAACTCAGAATCTCCCAACTGCATTCTCAGCAATTACTGCCATCCATAGTTATTGTCGTCTCACCACGTTTTGGCCAAGTAAGCCTCTGGCCGGCTTTGGATAGGATTGAAACCACTATCTTCAGACAATTCTCATTTGGAACCGTAGAGATTCAACGTCTCTATCAATTGCGCCACGGGCACCGAAGGATGATCAGATTGGAGTTGGGAGATTCGGAGCTCCTATCTCGTCGCGGTTACCACCAGAGGAATAGTTGGCCGAAACGTCATGAAACAACTAAGAAAGATGAGGATAATTGTGCACAATAAATAATACTCCTCTTAATGAATTCCAATTAAATATCTATTGGTTCATGTTTTAACTTTTAGCCTTGCAGCAAACATGTCTTCATAACTCCGACATTAACGTTAAAGGAAAAATAAATCTTAAGCTAAATGTTTTGGTCTCGATTTTCGGTGGTGGCACACAGATTTTTTGGGTTTTTTTTACTCATAACTATATACTGGGTCCAATATGATACAATAAATATGAAATCAGCTTTAATCAAAATATATTTAAGCGTATTTCACAAAGTCGGGCCACCTGATACTGTGTGTGTGTGTGTATGTATGTATATATATACAGTGATGATCATATTTATTGGCACGGTAAAATAAAAGTTAAATTTTGTCTAATAAATTCTAAAAAAGGGATTAAATTAAAGAAAATAACAAAGTATATTATGTATTTTTAACTGGCCTTTCCGATGCAGCAATCGGATTTTAGAAAAAATAAATAACAAAGGAACAACAAACATAATTGCAAAAAACCCTTGTTCAAAATTATTGGCACGGCTTTGTTTTTCTTTTAGTATCAGTATAATATCAATCAATTTCCGGTTTACGTGCTTTCTGAACTTTTTTATAGCCATATTATGCTTGTTTAACGCTAATTCAGTGAATAATTTTTTTCAGATAATTTTTAGATAGCGATTTATTTAAACTATAAGTGACTAAATTATAATTTTCAATCGCCATGGTTAAAACTAAGGAACACAGCGAAGACGTCAGGAAGCTTGTTGTAGCATGCCATACCAATGGGGAGGGCTATGATAAGATTTCAAAGAAGCTAAACCTTCCCAAATCCACTGTTAGAGCCATAATAAACAAGTTCAAATCGCAAGGCCACGTTATGAGTTTAGAGGGTAGAGGGAGAAAAAGGATTCTTTCCCCAACAGATGAACGGAAAATTGTTCGACAAGTAAAACAAAACCAAAGGATTTCTGTTGGGGAGATTGTTGATGAACAGAGCACCTCTGGAGTGAATGTATATCGACATACAGTTGGTAGAGTTTTGAAGAGAGCTGGTTTAAAAGCATGTCGTCCGAGAAAGACTCCCTTATTGAAGCCTATGCACCTGAAAGCAAGGCTAGCCTTTGCAAAACGTCATATTGATAAAGATGTTGCATTCTGGAAACGTGTTCTATGGACTGACGAAACGAAAATAGTTATTTGGCCATAATAAAGTGTCTTATATTTACAGAAAATCTGGCGAAGCTTTCCTGCCTAAGAACACCATACCCACAGTGAAGCACGGTGGAGGAAGTTTGATGTTTTGGGGATCCTTTGCTGCCTCTGGACCAGGGCGACTTGTTAAGGTCACAGGTAGCATAAAAAAGGAAGATTATGTTAAAATATTGGATGAAAACCTGAAAGACTCTGCTAAAGAGCTCTCACTTGGTCGTCGTTGGTGGTTCATGCAAGATAATGACCCAAAGCATTCGGCTAAACTGACTAAGAAATGGCTTGAGGACAATCATATTAATGTTTTGAAGTGGCCATCACAAAGCCCAGACCTTAATCCAATTGAAAATTTATGGAGAACATTAAAATTGAGGGTAATGCAAAGGAAGCCTAAGAATCTTATTCAATTGGAGCATTATTGTCAGGAAGAGTGGGCTAAAATTACTACTGAAGAGTGCAACAACTTGGTTGTAAACTATGAAAAGCGACTGAGGAAGGTAATCAAGGCCAAAGGCTATACAATTGATTATTAAATAAATCGTGCCAATAATTTTGAACAAGGGTTTTTTGCAATTATGTTTGTTGTTCCTTTGTTATTTATTTTTTCTAAAATCCGATTGCTGCATCGGAAAGGCCAGTTAAAAATACATAATATACTTTGTTATTTTCTTTAATTTAATCCCTTTTTTAGAATTTATTAGACAAAATTTAACTTTTATTTTACCGTGCCAATAAATATGATCATCACTGTATATATATATATATATATATATATATATATATATATATATATATATATATATGAAGTACTGATTTCAAAAGTTAAAAAAATTGACTAGGGTGCCATCAGCTAGAATTAAAACCAAAACATTGAGTGCTCCGGCGCATTTATTACCGTTTGGACTAAACCAACAGATAAGGAATATTTAAAATTAAATTACTTCAAGTTATTCTATTTGCGTATGCATAAAACTAATAAAATATGCCAGCAAGTTAAAATGAACATTTTTTTCTGCATTTTAACTTGCTTACATTTCTGTACGCGTTATTCATCCAAACAAAGATTTTACTCATTATAAACCATCCCTGGTGTATGATTATTATTTTTTAATTTCGGTGTTATGTGACCAGTAGTTTAAGAGTTTATCGGTTAAATATTTATACACACACATACATCTATTGCTTTATGTAAATTTAATAGCATTGTTGTCCTCTATGACAATGTAGCCAAAGCTTTTTGGCCCGCATGCTCCAAAAAGTTGTTGACCTCTGTCCTAACCTATCCGTAACTCCAGTGCATTTCTTCTAAGTGTATGAATCATTTCCTCTGGATGTTTGTTGGCATCAAAACTCTCATATTTCAAATAACTGAAAACACTTTTAATCCACGTTATTTTCATTTGATTTCTCTTCATATCCATAGTATTAGAGCTGCTTTTAGCATAACACATGCAGAGTTAGCTCCCCTGGAAAGTATAAATAATTTTAAAAACATTTTATACTATGGACAAGAGGTGCATGGCCAATCTCAGAACATCTTAACATCCCCTCTTTGGAAGTCATCCTATGGCGTGGATGATTGAGATGGTTTCGGCACGTAAAGAGAGTGGATGTTGTCCTTTGATGTCCAACACAAATACTGCAGCCAGCTAAAGAAACGATGGCTGGACAACATCAAAGCTGACCTCCACTCTCTAAACATCACGGAGCATCTGATCAATGATCGTAATGTCAGAAGAGTAGCCATCAACATCAATGGTAACACAAGAAGCGTCTAATCCCAGCAGCTGGGAACAAGGGTGTTAAATAACGCAGTAGTAATGTAGGCTGTTATAATTAATTTTAATCTACTTTGATAATTACTGAGAGAAATTCGTGATAGAGAACTGATTCTGTGATTTGGCAAGACTAAAGACGAAGACCTGCTTTGTTAACCCTGACTCTAACCGTAAGGCCATAAGATCGTCTTTAATTTTGGGATCAGTTATAATTTAGTTATCCATTATCATTTAGACGATGGTCAAGACTCTAAGCAAGGGATCTTCAAACTATGGCATGTGGCCCAAATCTAGCCCACCAAAATCTTTAATGCGGCCTGCGGAGCTCTTATGAAAATGTAAAAATATTCATGAAATTTTTTTTAATGGAAATGTGTGAAAATGGTGTGGGTTTTTTTTTTTTTTTTTTTGTTGAGAAAATGATTAAAAAAAAAAGAGGTTTAGGAAAACCAGTTTCACCAAAGTTAATAAGTAAAATGGTATAAAACACAATTGGGTCATTTTATTATTTTGCCTGCATAGCTCTAACAGTTCAGGACCTATCAGATTGGTGACTCTCTTTTGAACCTTGTCTAGGAGCGAGAAACTAGTGGCAGATGCACCAGCCCAAATATGACAATACTTCATACATGGGCGAATGGTTGCCTTATAGAGGTACAGGAGACTTTCGGGTGTTAGTAGCTTTCTAGCACAGTAGAGAGAACCTACCTTCTTTGCAGCAGTCCTGGCAATACTCTCAATGTAATTGTTCCAGCTCGTGTTTCCTATGAACGTTAGGCCGAGGAGTTTGAAAGATGTATTTTCAGATAAAGAGTCATTAGCCATTGCTATTGGTGGTAGAGAAGGTTTCTTGTAATTATTGAAGGAAACAAGTTTAGTCTTGGCAACATTGAATGTGGCCATCCATTTTTGTCCCCATTCCACTACAGATCAGAGGTCATCCTCTAGTGTTTCTGCCATTTCTTTAGATATGTGTTTATTTGTTTTCCTGTCGTCTATTATAGAGCGTGGTGTCGTCAGCATATATACTCATCTCACAATTTTTTCTTCCTTGATGGGACGCTAAACGTATCATGCCGAAAACATTTCTATAGTAAATATACAAGAATGCTCCGACTAGCCTACAATATATTTTGGAAAAGTCAGCCAACAAACAAGTCATTGTATGGTTCCCTACCTTGTGTTTCCAGTATTGTGAGACAGACGTCTAGTACTTTGCCGGTCATATTAGTATTCATGATGAACCGACAAGAAAGCTCTTACTTTGGACTTCAGATGCAAAATGGGGAGTATGGTGATAACTAGGGCTGTGACAAATGAATATTCTTTTCATTCTTTTAACTTTCAAGTATATATCCAACACAGTAAGACACAATCAATCAACTGAGGACCACATCAGTCTATATAAAAACATATAAGATATTAGCGGATATATACTCAAGAGTTAAAACAATGAAAAGAATATGCTATTGTCACAGCCCTAGTGATAACTATGGTCAGTCATAAGATGTATGGTCATGACTATGGCAAGAGAATATTATTTTCTTTATTTTGAAGTATTAAATATCAGTTAAGATCTTATGTTTTTTAAATAGTGATATGGTTCTTGATTAACTGTGTCCGATATCTACTCAAGTCAAGACAATAAGAATGTTCTCTTGTCACAGCTCTAGTCATAACATAGCGAATTTTTAAGAGTCTTCGGTAATTTGCAATTCCTCTACAAAGTCTCGAAACTTATTGAAAGCCCCTCATACATGTGCACATCACAAAGCTGAATTCCAAATTTGTTCAAGAAGCGCACAAATTTGGAAAGTTAAGCAAGCTCCCCTAAAAGAGGAGTACTTGGGAGGGGCTGATTACAAATTGCCTAGGCAGTCTCGTCTCTTTCTCTAATCAGGACGCCTTGGACAGTAATCAATAAACTTGGTCCACCCAAAAGATGGGAGGCAAGATCTGGGGTGGTGGACCTCCTAGAGCTGCACAAGACCAACAACCATATTTTGGTCCAGAGAAAAAGGCCATTTCAATAATGGCCTAGACTCTGGGGGCACGAAGGAAAACCTACAGCTGAACCCAAAGTCTGTATACTATGTATTGTTTTGTACGAACGTTAGTTTTTGTTAAACAAATTAAAACAAAATTGAATATTGTAAAAGGAAAATCAGGTTTGTTTTACAATTCCGAGATTCGAATAAATAGTAAAAAAACAAATATATAACAAATGAATGTTACCAAAGGCAAGGTAAGTTACTCTTCTACCTAGCTAGATAAGTTTTTAGTGTTTTTATTTAATGTAAAATGTTTATTCAGCTCGAAAAACAAGTAATACCGATTGTTACATGACCACAAGAAATCTCATAGGATCTCATATCTTTGAAGTTTAAACAATGAGTAAAAATTACACAAAAATACTGTTGGAAAGCCAATACATGTCATGAGAACATTTATTGGCTGAGTTTCTAACAATATTTTGTATAATTTTTAAGTCATTGTCGAGATTTCAAAGACATGAGATACTACACTGTCATTCTTTCTTGTACTTATCTAATGTTCGACGCTACTTGTTTTGTAAAATAAATACTTTACATAAAAACAAACTTTTCCAACTAGATAGAAGAGTAACTTATCTTGCCTTTGGTAACATTTATGTGTAATATATAATTTTGTTTTTTAACACTTTTTTTCGAATCTCTGGATTGTAAAAAAAACCTGAAAAATCAACTTCAATGATTTTTTTTTTTTTTTTTTTTTTTTTTTTTTTACATGGAGTTCACCACTTATCAAGGTCTAATGGCCACTCGGGGATAGGGGTTATTATTAATTTCATTTTTTTTTTTTTCATATTTTTTTTTTTTTTTTTTTTTTTTTTTAAGACTAATAATACGCGGATACATTAAAATTAATTTTCTGAGTTCCTAAGCTAAGATTCTGTGTATTACGTTTGCAATGATACATTTCTGAAAATACAAGATGGCTAAAAATCTGTAGGGCACAACGACTATTCATTTATTAATCGTTTGTCTATGACAGACTAAAAAAAAAAAAACAGTAAATGAGACAAGAATGGGGTGGGTAACTTTTATTGTTTGTTCACAGGCGTAGAAATGTAAACTTTTAGTCTTATTGTTTCTAGCGTCATGGTGTACCGGAATAAAATATCGTTATTGAAAGACAAGAATCTTATTAAAACCGGTTTTATTTTATACATGTTTCTTTTTATTTTTAGATCGTGGTCAAGTTTGAAAGATGTTGAATAAAAATAGTGTTTGTTGCCTCTCCTCTTTTTGTTCTTTTCTCTTTATTTCCAGTAAGGGGCATTCTGGAAATTTAGGTTTTTGTTCTCGCGTAAGTTGTAATTCCTCAGTTTTGTTTTATAAATAAATAGCGGGAAGAGGGGGTAGCGGAACTGAACACCAATCCGTTGGTTCTGCTGAGTTTACAAAATAGGATATAGGATTCACAAAAGAACCGCCCTCATTCGAACTCAGAATCCGTTCAGTACAAAAATGAGAGATATGCACATTTGTGGTACCGTCGGGATTAAGTGACTGCATATAACTTTCTTTTTTCTTTTTCTTTTTTTTTTTTTTTTTTAATCTCGAATCGAATGTAATTGTGATTTTGTGAAGAGAAGAATATGACTGACTGCGGGGGCGACGAAAGACAAGCGAGGAAAAGTTCTGACACTTTTAAAAAAAAATTTTTTTTATTGGAGAGGGGGGTACGCCCGGCGTTGCCTGGTCGTAAAATACGGTTAAATAATCAAACAAGGGGCTTAGGCGCCATCAGCAAGAAACGAAACCGAAAGAAAAAAAAAAAATGCCGCGTTATCGACCGGACCACGACGACACAGATGTTATGACGTTGCGTTTGCATCGTCGTGGTCTGGTCGATAACGCGGCATTTTTTTTTTTTTTTTTTTGTAAAATGAAACAACGAAACATTTTTAGCTTTTTGAAACGAAACAACGAATCATCAGTTCGCCCATGCGCGATTTATAAACGGCGTCGAAAGGTTTTTACCTGAACCCCCCTTCAAACAAAACGACATTTCTACATGAAATAATTGACGATTTTTTCTAATTTTTCGACATTATGTATCCGAGAGATCGTGCTTTCAAACGACACCACGTTCGTACCGGTTCGATACGGATGACGAAAGTTTTTATGGGATACACAAATACACAAACGGCTGAGATTTATATAATAGAAGATAAAATTGGCCACTATGTTCTGCAAAACGAACACTACCATCTGAGCATTTGATAGTAGATTCTTGTGTGTCTGCTGGTGTGCTAACATCTGTTCTGTTCGTTTGATTTATCACACATAGGTGAGCATTTTAAAGGGTAGTTGAGATAAACGAGGATTTTGCATACACAATAACTCCACCTTTTTTCAGTTTAATAGTTTGTATTTAAAAACAGCGTGTTGGACTCTCACTCTGTCATCGTCTCTTACGCTCACTCACTCACTCACATAAGACATTCCGACTTGAGGTTGTTGAATACTTTCTGTCTGTTTACTGTAAAATCCAGTAAACGTGGCATTTATTTGTACTTAATTCCTTTGATTGTTTGTGTGAATTGCCAGTGGCCTGGAGGAAAGATGCTAGTATATGAAGGTGGGTTAGGGTTTTATTACTGGGTTCGAATCACCCAACTGGCAGTAATTATCACTTCCTACACTGGTAATTGCATAAGCATGAGACTAGTATTTGTAAGTATAAAAATAAGTAGGTGCAACTTCACTATAATACTGAAATTCGAAATTTTTAAGAATGAATTTCAAGGCAAACCAATGGTTTCTACTTGTCATTTTACAGTAATCAAGATATCCAAAAATTACGAAAATGTAAAAAAAAAAAAATTATTAAATAAAACATTTTTTTAAAGAAAATTAGCTAAAAAATGTTTGACTAAAAAAAACAAAACGATTGTTCCAAGGGACGGTAAATATCGTATAACAATTGCCAATTTTTAAATAAATTCAGAGTTAACAATCATAAATATGAGTTAATTACATTGTGTTTATTATAACTGAGTTACGTCGTGTGCCCCCCCCCCCAAATATGGCAAGTTTTTTTTTTGCGTTTTTTTTTTTTTATGGTTTTTTTGTTTGTTTTTCTTAATGCGGTAATATTTAAATCATTCTTATATGCCAATTAAGTAGATAAGGTTGCTTTTTAGTTGAAATTGACGAAAAAAAAAAAGTCACGATTGAATTTTTTTTTTTTTTTTTTTTTTTTTTTTTTTTCGAATTTCACTATTATAGTCTCATTGCACCAGTAATTTTTTTATTTAAAAAAAGATAGTTATGAAAATTTTACATACGCACATATATATAATGAGAGAGAGAGAGCGTGTAAAAGTGTAAAATACCCATAACAAGTTCTCTCTGATTCTCTCTCTCCTCTCATCTTGAGCAAGTGGTTCAATGGGGAAAGAGGCGGCTTGTTACTTTTAATGCATCTAAAACCAAGCTTTTATCTTTACATCATCAACGCTCTGATCCCCATCTGGCATCAATTGAAATGAATGGCTCTCGTCTTGGGGGAGGCTTCATGTTTTGACAAGCTTCACTCCTAATGTTAATGGAACACATACATTTAATACATTGTAAAGGCTGCTGGAAAAATGGTGGGATCCTTCTATCGATCCAGTAGATATCTCGCTGTTGATGCAATTCTCTATCTATATAAGAGCCAGATACGTCCAAGGATGGAGTACTGTTGCCATATTTGGCTAGGAGCTTCTAGAAAGGACTTATCCTTCCTTGATAGAGTTCAAAATAGACTTTGTAGCCTCGTAGAGGATGTCCTTTTCTCTTCCCTGCAACCTCTTTCTCACAGATGTTGCGAGTTTGTCTCTGCTTTATCATTATTTTCATGGCAAATGCTCGGCTGAGCTCCAATCTATGGTCCCCTCACCAAACTTTCACAAACACACGTCTAGCAGAAAACACTATCACTAATTTCCCCTACTCTTTATCTGTGCCTAAACCTAAACATAGATTCCATGAGCAAAGCTTCTTTCTTAGAACTGCACGCCTATGGAATTGTCTTCCGTTTTCTTGCTTTCCAGCTGACTACAATATGGTTGTCTTCAAGTCTAACGTAAACAAGTTTTTGATGAGCCGTTCCATATAAGTTAACAAATTTACCAAATTTTTGTTACTAACGATTACTATATTGTCCAATTTCTACTGTACACTCTTTAACTCTCATCCTCGAGTGGCCTCTTGGCTTTGATAAGTGGTAATGCCTATGTAAAAAAAAAAAAAGTAACTTAAGCTCAATTTCACTAATTTTTATTTTAGTACTTTGTCCAATAGCAAAACATGAATTCACTGTGCGGATAGCAGCAGCCGTATAGCACAATGGTTAGAAGCTCCGACTGTCATTTGCAGGATCTGGTTTCGATCCTACCTTGAGGTAGTTACTTATCTAGCCGCACTGATGAGCTGCGAAACAGTACTGTATGTGGATGACTATATATACACACACATACACACAACATTCCGACTTGGGGTCGTTGAATACTCTCTGCCTGTTTTCAGCCAGCATAGTATTTATTGGTACTTAATTCCCTTCTTTTCTTGTGTTAATTGCCGGTTGCCTGGAGGAAAGATACTAGCTTACTAAGTTGGGTGGCTTTATTATTGGGTACAAATCTCCCGACCAGCAGTAATTATCACTTTAACATTGGTGATTGCATGAAGCACTAGTGTCTGTATAAAAGTAATTAATATTTTAAACATATAAAAGCTGTTTGCTGTATTTGAATCTTTTTCATTTTGATTATAGCCGAGAGAAAATTGCCTGACGTTTCTAATATTTTTGCCTTTGAAGATGCTCCATTTTTTTTTTTTTTTTTTTTTTTTTTTTTTACACGTTTTTTTTTTTTTTTTTTTTTTTTTTACACGTTTTTTTTTTTTTTTTTTTTTTTTTTTTTTTTACACGTTTTTTTTTTTTTCATGAAAAATCAATAACATTCAATTGCGCTAAAAACTGACCTTGATTCTAATTTGCCAACAGCCGCGCTGGAACTGAAGATTTTATACAATCGATATTTTGAATGATCTTCAGATTTTGGGGTTTTGTTACGGCAAAATGAAACCTTGCTGGTGAATCTCTGCTTTGACGACTTCTGATCCACCAGATCTGCCTTTTTTCATCTACCATAGTGGATTGAAGTTCATCCTATTTATGCATATTTTAGGATTGGGCAACGTGTGTGTGTGTGTGTGTGAGGACACCTTCTCAACCTATATACTCAATGAATTTTTGATCTAGACTTGCAATTTGGTATATAGGATATCAAGACGTAGAAAACTTTTTTTAATCGGTTTTCATCCGGAAAAAAGGGCTGGTAAGTGGTCAAAATTTAAAAATTGGTACATGGGGTAATCGGGTTTTTATGTTTGTCAACTGTTTTGACTGTGCATGCGAAAATCCTTCACATAATAGCTTCCTTATGTTAAGAATAAGTAGGTTGGAAAACACTTTTAAAAACTATGACATGGTTATCGTACTTGACTCAATTTTTAGATTTTGGTTTTGATCTCCGCTAGAGTTTTTTTTTTTTTTTTTACTTACAAGAAATGAACTGTTTAGAAAAAATATAATAATCGTATACATATGTCTCCGTTTGTTTCACTTCATTTTTTTTTTTTTTTTTTTTTTTTTTAAGGAATTTACCGTTACATTTAATACCGGCCAATGGCGGGTACATCTATTATATCTATAGAAGTGAGAATGTGTAAGGACACTTCTCGACCTATATACTCAACAAATTTTTAATCTACAGTGATTTGGGCTTCAGTGTCTCTACAGGGATCTTTGAGGGAAAGTTACAAGTAGTGATGGGACGATTCCAATATTTTCCTCAATTCCGATATAATTACCGATTCCAATTCTTTAATAAAGTTGTCACTCTCCCCGCCTCCGATCACCGTAAAAACACGTTAAATGTGCAGATATTTTCTCAAATGTAAAAATATGTTTGGAGAATCATCTATTGATATTAGTTTTACTATTAGTTTAAAATCAATAAATATTTATTTTATTTTTACTACCAGTAGAGGGAGATTTTGCTTTAGACAAAATCAAATAAAAACGAATGAAAAGAATCGGTTTTGGCATCAGAAAAGTGGCACGATTTTTTTCCAATTAATCGTCCCAACACTAGTTACAAAACTTTGGCTCTTTCTCAACTGATTTTCATATTAATTCAAATTGGTAGTTTTATTAATATTTTCAGCACAATTGAATTTAATTGGTTTCAATCTTTCAAATTTTTTTTTTTTTTTTTACATGGGAGTCACCACTTATCAAGGCCCGGAGGCCATTCGAGGATTAGGATTATTGCATGTACAGTAATCAATGGGATAATATAGTAATCGTTAGTAATGGAGATTTGATAAATTGGATTACTAAAGGGGGTGGTTTATCAGGAATTTGTGTTGGACTTGAAGACCTCCATGAGAGCCATCCATTTCAATTGATGCCAGATGGGGATCAGAGCGTTGATAATGTAAAGATAGAAGTTTGGTTTTAGATGCATTAAAAGTAACCAGCCACCTGTTCCCCCATTGTACCACGCGCTCAAGATCAGAGAGACAATCAGAGAGAACTTTGTCATTTACGGCCTTTGATGTGTTTCCATAGATGGTCGTGTCATCAGCATAGATATTAACGAATGATTTAAGTATGTGTTTTGGGAGATCATTAATGTAGATCAGGAAGAGTTGGGCCCAGGATGGACCCCTGAAGATCTCCAGCATTAATACTGTGAGCTTCTAATTTCTGACCATCAACTACTACTCTTATGAGCCTATCAGAGAGAAACTCTTTTCTCCACCAAATGTTTCCATAATAAAATATTTATCTTATTTTTGGATTCTTCAAACTATATATTATTAAAGTGTACTAATAAATAGTTTGCATCCAGAAACAAAATAGGTTTAAGGCTGCTAAAAATTAATACTACAATTGTCCATAGCATAGCGGATAGAGTAATTGGTAAAATTCAGTTGTGCTCTTCTAGAAGTTGAACGTTTAATCCTCAGTGTGGGTGACTAAAAATACAACTGCGAATTACTTAGAACTTCTATTCAGTCAGGGCTGACTGAATGAGAGCATGCTACTCCTGTGGATTAAAGAGTTTGTTCAAAATTCTGTGCAGATGCCAGAGTTTGAAAGATTTCGAAGTTCAACAAGATACACCTGAAGAAGGTTGGAGGTTACATCGGCTGAAAATAACACTAAAGATAACAGTAGTCCAAAGAAATAGTCGTCCAAATATGAATTATCAATTCTCATCTCAAAAATTCAGAACTGTAATATCTTTGGAGTATATCTGTTCAGAACTGTACATGTACTGATGATCTTGACGATTGAATTCTTGCATTTCTTTGCCAATTTTTCTTATATTGTCGATATTTATATAAGAGTATTCTTGATCAAATGTGGGTTTTTGCAGTAACAATTGGGTTCCAATAGTTGGGAAAAAACGTTAGTCGTTTGACATTTCTAAATAATAAAGTGTGACTGGTTGTACATTCAGTCAACTGTTTTTATGCTATTGCTGTTTTTAATATGCAGTGTAACCTTTCAATACTACCATTAACTTGAGGATGATATACTGTTGTACGGAGTCTATGAAATCCTATTATTGTAGATACATTTTTCTAAAGACTTCACTCTCGAACTGACTTTTACCTGTTACAATGTGTAATAGAACTCCAAACTATCTATCTTGTTGCTCTACCAATGCATGCGAGTGAAATATATACTCACGGGAGTGGTGATAGTGGTGGGAAGAATGATGTCAATATGAATAGCTTTAAATTTAAGATTGTAGAGAAAAGTGTAGTTGCTGTTTTAGTCTGTCAGGTGTCTTTGTTTGTTTTTTTTTATAAAGGAGTCACCACATCAAGGCCCGGAGGCCACTCAAAGATGAGGATTAATGAGTGTACAGTAGTCAATGGAAAATGTCATAATCGTTAGTAGCGGTAAACTGGATTACATAAGGGGATGACTCAAGAACTTGTTTATGTTGGACTTGAAGATGATCATATTGTAGTCAGTTGGAAAATGGAACAGTTCCACAAGCATGGAGTTCTAAAAAAAATGCTTTGTTCATAGAATCTAGGTTTATAGATAGTTGGAAATTATTGATCATGATTTCAGCTAGATGAGTGTTTTTCTTTAGTCAGGACGGGGGGGGGGCATAGATTGGAGCTCGGACGAGCATTTACCATGAAAATAACGATAAAGCAGAGACAGGCCCGTAACCTCTCTTCTGTGGAAAAGAGGTTGCAGGGAAGACAAAAGGGCATCCCCCACTAGGCTACGAAGTCTATTTTGAACTGTCAAGGCAGGATAAGGTCTTTCTAGCAGCTCCTGCCCAGATGTGGCAACAGTACTCCATCCTTGGAAGTACATGGCTCTTATGCAGGTAAAGAATTGCATAAAGTAGCATGTTCTTATTCTCTTAGCCATAATTGGGAAGAAGTTCTAAGTAATTGCAATTGTATTTTGGATGCTGCTCACAAGGACCCGTGGCTTAGTGGATAGAGTACTGGGTAAAATTCAGTCCCAAGTTACTCTTCTGGAGGATGAAGGTTTAATCCTCAGTGTGGGTGGCACTCTAAATACAATTGTGAATTACTTGGGATTTCTTCTCAGTCATGGCTGGATTAAATAAAGGGTTCTGTTTGAAATTCCGTGCATATTCCTAAGTTTAACAGTTCCAAAATCGACAAAAGAAACCTTAGGAAGGTCGGAGGTTACATCAACCAAAAAATTTTTAAAAATCACACTCAAGATAAGAACAGTAGTCTGAAGAACCCAAATAATACAACTAGAAGATAATAATTTAAAAAATAAAACAATTTTATCATGAATGATAAATTATAATCATATAGTAAACAAAAATGTCACCATAGTAAAAATCTTTCTAACGGGAATAATTTTATTTTTAAACAAACTGAACTGAAAGACGGTTTGATATCCTAAAAATCTGTTGAAAGGAAGAAAGAGAAATTGGCTAGGCAGATTCAAATAGCGATGTTAGATACTATACTATCTAAATAACTTTATACATTAGATAATGATTAAGAAAACAACTTTATCATAAATATGCCGTGTAAATAAAAAAAAAAAAAAAAAAAAATTGCCCTTTGTATTGCAACCAACATTTTCTTTCTAATGTTCTAATTCATTAGTCATATTTTAGCTCGAATGGCGAAATGGCACATTGTGTTGTAAATGTATTCTTGGAGCACAGACAATTATACAGTGATCTGATTTTGGTTTACAATCTTTTTAATAAGCATTATGATAGACTTCAGAATTTTTTTTTTTTTTACTCAAGCACCAGAAAGACGACTACACAGACACTACATGAAACTTTTTCGCCACCAATTTCAATTGAACTGAAGGAGGAATGCGGCCTTGGAATAAACTTCCAAGTGAAGGAATAAATAAATCCATGATGCAACGATTTAAGATAAATTTAGACAGGTGGCTTGGCTACTGTATCCTCTTTGTAAATTCGATAGATCTTACTTGCTCAGACCTCAGTGATGGCGTCATTTTTCAGCTGAGGGGCCTTAATGACATATTCGGACGGTCGTGCAGTTACGTGGTGATTTGATTTTCGCCTACAATCTTACAAGTGGACATTATGCTCTACGGACAAACTTGTCTTTAGTTGACCTTTGACAACTATTTTCGTTTACTAGCCAAATAGGAAAGTTACTAGCCAAACCCATATGATTTTTAGAATATGACATCTTCGTTCTATGACGAGTATGTAACATCATAAAGATTTTTTGTATATATATTCTTTTTTTTTTTTCTTTTTTTTTAAATAAGTGTAATTCTAGATATACATCGAATTTTATGTTGATACTTGAACGTATAAATATTCGAATTTCTTCAGATGTTTTTTAAACAGCTTTTGTTAAAAAAAAAGTATATTGTTTTTAATCTTTTCTTGTTTAAATAATTTGACTTTGTTCGTTTTATTAAAAAAAGTTAAAAAGATATTTTTCACTCGTTAGTGAACCTTGCAAGAGCGTCGGTGAACGAAATACAATCGCCAAAAGATACGCGTTTCATTATTTTTAGTTGCCACTTTGAAAAATCACTTGCAAATGCGACTGTTTCACTCGCAATGTAGAGCCCTGTTTGAGTATATGTCAAGTTTTGTTGTTTGTTTTTTTTTTATCAATCCTTACACTAGAAAAAGGACTATACAGACACTACATGAAACTATTTCACTGCCAATTTCGATTGAACAGGAGGGCTACGTTCTCAATCAGAATCCCTGGTCTTTGGAATAAGCTTCCTAAATTTAAAGTAAATTTAGCCAGAGATTGTCCTCTTCACTGTAAATTTCTACTTTTTTTGTTGCTCTACATAGCATCGAAGCACAATTTAATTTTTTGCCAAATTGAATTGCTGTCATTCCTTACACATGCCTGTCCTATACAAGAGAGAGGAGTGAATATTCAACAAAAATTACTCACACTTTAAATATTTGAGGCCAGCTAAAAAGAAAAAAATGCAAACGTACCCTGTAATATTTATTCATAAGGGTTATATTTATCTTTTTAGGTGATTTAAAAACTTGCAGAAGACATTCTTTCTTCTGTCAATCTAAATATTTACAAACAGATAAAGAAGTATTATTTGGACTACGTTTTGCTTGGTGTAATTTGGCCTTTTTAAGGTGTGTCCATAGCGTGAGTTGTGGTATGGACAAAGCCGTTTTGTCTAGAGTATCACGACTCCCGTTAACAAAAACGTTAAAAATGCATGAAAAGAAAAAAGGTAAAAACAAATTAATAGAACTCAACATCTGTAATTTAATCAACCCAACCCTTTCTTTTCTGCAATCTTTTTCACAGACGTGATGTTGCTAGTTTCAATCTTTTCTACAAATACTAGTATGGTGTGTGTTCTTCAGAATTGTTGAATCTATCCCCTGCTTCATTTGTTTCAACTCGTTGGTCTAGTGGTCTCGATTAATTTGCTGTAATACAGTTTCCTATTCCAGTAACTTCTTTACAAGAAAGGCCAATGAACTTCCTGCTGACAGTTTTCTTATTTATAGCCCTAGTTCTTATATTAGGTGGCTTCAAGTCTTGTCTGGAGCAATATATATATATATATATATATATATATACGCACACACAAATTAGAAAAGCATTTCATCCAAGGTATGAAAATTGTTAAACAAAATGTTTTTACTCTAGGCTTTAAAAATAAAGGTACAAGATTCAATTTGAAATTTATTTATCTTCAAAGTGCACTTTTATAAATTTTACAAAGGTATAAAAATTTAATTTATATTGAATCAAAAAATTACCTTGGATTTATTTTATGTAATGTACATTCTGTTGCATTTTTTAAAAATCATTGAAAATTTAATATCTATATCATTAATTGCTAGATGAAAGATAATGTTTTTAAATTGCAACAGAATGTACATTACATAAAATAAATCCAAGGTAATTTTTTGATTCAATTTAAATTGAATTTTTATACTTTACTTTGTAAAATTTATAAAAGTGCACTTTGAAGATAAATAAATTTCAAATTGAATCTTGTACCTTTATTTTTAAAGCCTATAGTAAATACATTTTGTTTAACAATTTTCATGCCTTGGATGAAATGCTTTTCTAACTTGTATCTTATCTTAAGATTATATTTTAAAACTCTCCTTCTCTCTATTTCAGTTTGTATTTCTCCTCACACCACAACTCATTTTTGTAAACCCCCTCTTTGTATTATTACAGGTTTGAATATTCTATCTGTTTCAGTTTGTATTTCTCCTCGCACCACAACTCAGTTTTTGCAACCCCCTCTTTGTAATACAGGTCTGAATAATGAGAAAATCTGAATTTTTTTTTTTTAATAAAAACTTTAAAATAACTTTTTTTTTATTAAAATTTTTTTTTTTTTAACTTTCAGAATAGAAAATCTTTAAAATTTAATAAGGAACATATTTCATATAGGTTTCATTAACAAATATTCAGTACATAACGAGAAAAATAGATATGAAAATTTCAAAAGGACTATATAACTGGTTACAGCCAATAGTAGTCCTCGCCAGCGAAAGTATTTGTTATTGTTATTCTATTATTTAAAACATTTTATATCCTGCTCGAGGACTAATAAATGTAAGTGTCCGTCTCACTCGTGCATATTTATTTTAATTTTTATCAGCAAAGAAATGGAGGCTTAATATTGATCATAATAATAGCTAAAGAAATGAATTATCACGTATACAAAATTATTTTTTATGAGCGAAACTTAATAACTGATAAAAAATAAAGGAAACAATTTGATAAACACAAAAATATTCCGTTAATGTTTTTTTTTTTTTCTAAAAATGGAATTACTTTATAGGAACACGCACCGGCTTTATTTACAGATTTAGGTGAGATAGAGCAAATTTTTTTTTTTTTTTGTTCACTCCCAAACAAGGCACAATGCCACTTGAATGAAAGGAGTTACTATTTGGATCCATATCTAGTAGAGCACAGGGGAGTTGAGCAGCAAGATGTCTGTTCATATTACAATTAAACTTGTGCATGTCATTATAGTCAAGGAAGCAGGAAACCGGAAAGGAAATTCATATCTAGCTGATAAAGAAACTATTAGAATAGAAAGTTTTCCAGCATCTCGGGGTCTCTTCAGTGAAGGAGTGGACTTTTTCTGCATGTCAAGGGAGGGGGCACAAGTGTTACGAGTTCATCAGAACACATTCCATTAAAGTAGTTATAAAATGGACAGATGTGCAACATTGTGGCGATAGTACAAGGGTTGGACTTTGGTTCATATTGCGAGACCTGTTAGATTTGAGACTTTTTTTTTATTTTATTTTATTTTTTTTAAACCCTGTCTAAGAGGGAGAGACTAATGGTTGGTGTACCAGTCTTTAATAATTCCAGGCATGGGCAAATGGTGGCCTTGTAGAGATATAGTTTTAGCAAGTATGAATAATTTTCTAGCTCTGAAAATACCAGTGACATGCCTTCTTTTGAAGTTAGTGTTATATCAGTTACTGAGCGGCTTCAAACAGCATCATTATATCCTACAATTTGTGCGCTCCTCTTGGATAGAGCAGATATGCACTATAAATTCTTTTGATTTGTATCTGGAAGTGGTAATTTCATAAGCAGGTGCACTTCTAGTGGATACATTGTTCTTTGCTGACATGTTGAATACCACTCCATGGTGGTACACTCCAATAATACCTTTCCATTTGGTACATGCGCACATCACAAAGCTAAATTCCAAATTTGTTCAAGAAGTGCAGATTTTTGTTACAGAAGGCATGTGGCGCCATTCATAAAATACCGATTCCAACTGATACTTGAATTCTATTTTAACAAGGATCATTATACAGTAGAACCCCGGGATATGGTTGTTTCAGGTTACGATGTGGGATACAATATTTTTCCAGTTCCTGATTAGGGTATTTTCCCCGCCTTACGGTGTTATTTATAATGTTATTTGATTATATCCATGTGTATTATATACTGTACTGTATTTTTAATATGTACTGTATAAAAATTTGCTTAGGCACCACCATACGGTGATTTCATTTTATGATCCCAACCCTGGAATGGATTAATGCCATATCTCTTGGTTCTACTGTTCTGGGAATCTGATCGGCTCGCAATCTATAAGTGTGAGGAAACCCTCATCACCATGATTGGTTATATCCATCAGTAGTTCACTCCAAACACTGCTTACATCAAGCTGTACCATACTTATCTTGTGAAACTCCTGCATTTGTTGTGTAGTCATATATAATATATACGTGTATGTGTTCATCTATCGTTGTGATCATCTAATCTAGAGTTCATTGTGTGTGTTTGTACATTTAAATACAGTTCATGACAGGACAAAAATATACATAAATACATTTTACACAACACAAAGGACGAATAACACATATTTGGAGCTTCAACATCTGGCCAATCGGTAACACATCTGTTCCATCTTTGGTCTTGTTTGACAGGAAATTAACGCTGGCGTCCCTCAAGGTTCCATCCTGGGCTCAACTCTCTTCCCAATCTTCATTAATGATCTTTAAAATCACATTCTTAGATCATTCATAGACATTTATGTAGATGACACCACAATCTATAGCAACACTTCAAAAGCCAGAAATGACCAAGATATTTCTGATACTCTCTCTTCTGACCTTAAGAACATGGTGCAATGGGGAAAAGAGTAGGTGGTTTATTTTAATGCATTCAAAACCAAACTTTCATCATAATCGCATTGACCCCCATCACGCCCCAATTGAAATGAATGGCTATCGTCTTGGGGAAGCTCCATGTTTTACAAACTTCTTGGACTGACCTTCACTCCTGATCTGAAATGGAACACCTATATCAAATCTGTTGCCAAGATCACTGAAAAAATAGTTGGAAACTGGCTTCGAAAACTCCTGAGTGATACCCTTTTTCCCCTGCAACCTCTTTCTCTTGGAAGAAATGTTGCAAACCTGTTTCTACTACTGTGGCAGCAGAACTTAGCGCCAGTCCACAAGTCCAAAGAGAGCCAGGTTTGGCTTGAGAAGGAGTTCTATGACTTTGACACTTTTCTCACTGCCCCCCCCCCCTCTCCTCCCACGACCTGACCTGCTGGACTACTTTGTTTGGTCATGCATTAAAAACATCACCAACATGACCTGCCACAACACGACAGCCAGCCTAAGCACTGTCATCCAACAAGGATTTGCCAAGCTCTCGCCAGTACTTGTGGAAAAGGCATGCTTTCAGTTTGGGACATGTATTGAGGCAGTGATAGAGGCTGAAGGTAGCTACATTGAATATGTCAGCTCTACTACAGAATCAAGTTATCTGAATTGATTTTTTCAATAAAAGTTTTAAAATAAAGCTGTAGTATTTTCTTTAGGGGGGACGCTTATTGTTCCAACCTGTAGTAAATTACCCGTCTCAGGGAAGGTAAAACGAATTCCCAAAACAAAAGATTGTGCATCACGTTTTATGTCTTCTTTCAAAGAGTTAAACAAAGATATATAAGCCTTATGTCTAGAATCCGTATTCTAATTTTGATCAAAATCTGACAGAATTTGGATTCGAGAAAAAGTAATAAATTTAAGAAATTGTTAAGCAAGGAATCTTGCTTAATTGGCATTTAATAAGTATGAATGAAATTTAATGCAAATCTGAAATATTTGTTCAAATGAGAAGCTATGTCTGTATAATGCCTTCTAAAACTCTTTAAAACATACTGAAAAAATGAATCTCATGAAACATTTGTTAAACTTTTTAACCCATTAAAAAACGGGAAAAGTTATATTCCGTTGTCCAAGTAATTTCTGCTAAACTGATGGTTGAATATATGCTCATTTTTGCATAAAATACTAATCCTAACTCTGCATTCAACAGGTACCATAATACTTAGTTCACGGCAGTTTATAACAAAGATCCATACAAAATTTCAGTCAGATCCGTCCAGTAGTTTCTGATAATAAATGAAACAGACAAAGAAAAATATAGATTAATGTCTAACACATTTTGTTTAAAAAAAAAAATTTGAATTTTCAAAAGTTGCTTTGCATCAAATGAAATTATAGCTCACATTACCCACCCTTACACCTAGGAGCTGTATACTAAAGTTCATAATGATCGGTTAATTAGTTTATAAGTCAATACTGTTCATACAAATGTCTAGAAATTCCTAACTTTATATATAGTTATACGACATCCTAAAATGCAATGTAAAATTGCCTTTCATCGAATTCAAAGAATGGATGGAGTTTATTGGAGTTCATCTCTTTTTTTGTAAACGTGGATGTCATCTCCATTGCTAGATAATCACTTGAATTAAAAGATACCAGTTGATAACATAATGGTCATCCACATCATAGTCCCAACCAATGTCAGTCCCTGTTTAAGATTTTTATCGGAAATGTTTTTAGTTTAATGGCATAGCTGAAACTAGACAACCATGACAACGAAAATACATTTTAGATTTGACCTTAATAAACCAAACTGAAACTTGGTCCAAAGAATTTATAAAAATTTTAACGTTCATCTAAAAATGCAAAAAAAAAAAATTAATTCGAGAAAAAAATTCATATTGAAAAGAAATCATATACTTCTGAATTTTGTTCAAATAAAATATTTCATTCAAAGTAAATGTCCATGTCAAATGTATAAAGCTCTGTTATATGAATGTTAATTTTCTGATCCAAACCGGTTTGCTATTTGTAGAAACACATCACCTTTGTTTTTATTTAATATAATCTAGGTTTTATACGCACACACACACACACGCACACACACAAACGTGTTATCCGAAGTTATTTAATAATAAATTACTAAATCTAAAAGGTTTATTAATCAAAGTGAATAAGCAATAAGTTGGATAACTCGATTGCGAAACGGCTTTATTGTACTTTTTCTACTGCTGTACTCAGAGGTAAGCATTACCATCGTTGATATTCTACTCAGGATCCTTTCTTTTGTTATATGTACGTGGTTCTAAGCTAGGAGTAGTCGACTCGTTTGTCTACCTTGGCAATTCTGTCAAAAAGTGGTTCTCTCAACACTAAAATCCTCGGACGAATTCAGAAGGCGGCTGTAGCTTTTGGAAAGTTAAAGAATAGTGTGGTCTGACCGTGGCATCACGGACAGGACAAGGATCTGTGTTTATAAGACCTGTGTGCTAACCA
The DNA here is from genome assembly GCF_053919585.1 of Euprymna scolopes. Taxonomy (NCBI): domain Eukaryota; kingdom Metazoa; phylum Mollusca; class Cephalopoda; order Sepiida; family Sepiolidae; genus Euprymna; species Euprymna scolopes. The sequence goes on along the minus strand of NC_136487.1, from coordinate 175,042,799 downwards.
CACTATTGTATTCATCGGAGACATGGATATTGCATCAAAGACACATTAAATAGCTGGAACGATTTCACCAAAAATGCTGGAGACATCTTAAACATTCAGTGGCAAACACAAGTACTCGACACTGAAGTCCTTGTGAGAGCATGTTGCCCTAGTGTTGAGACCCTTGTAATCAGATCTCACATGCGTTGGGTGGGCCACATGGTTTGAATGGAAGACAGTAAGCTGCTGAAACAATTTTTTTATGGGGATTTGGAAAATTGCAAGCGCCGTCAACATAATCCTAGGAAGAGGTTCAAGGTCTGTACAAAGAACAATTTGTAAATTATACAAATCAACATAGACACGTGGGAAGAACTTATCTGGCAAGTGGAAATGGCTCAATTTGTATGTCATATCTGCTTCAAGATGTGCAACTCTGCAGTGGGACTAAGATGGCATGGATGACGAGAACTCTGTATGACAGCGATCATCTGGAAAGATGCAGCAATCATATTTAATGAATAATATACATATATATATTATATATATATATATATATATATATATTACTAGCCTGGATGCCCGGGTGTTTGTCGGTGTGTGTTGAGCAAAAAAAAAAAGGGAGATAAGTTTGTGGTATGATTCTACACATAATTTTTATAGACGTTCGACTCTTGTATTTTTTGACCATTCACTAGATAATACAAAGTATTAATCAGACTTATTCAATAACTGCTCTACAAATTTTATTTATTTTTTTTTATTTGGGAGTCACCATTTACTAAGGTCCAAAAGTCACTCGAGGATAAGGGTTAATGAATGTAAGGTGGTAGTGTAGTAATCATTAATGGTGTAGATTGAGTACAATTTGGTTAGAGACGGCTCAATAAAAACTTGTTTACATTGGATTTGAAGGCTACCATGTTGTATTCAGCCGGGAAGCAGGCCAGTGGAACAGTGTTCCAAAGATAGGCAATTCTGGAAAACAAGCTGTTTTCATGAAATCTGCATTTAGATTTAGGCATAGAGAGTAGAGGAAATCCTTTACAGTGGTTGTAGCTAGTCGAGTGTTATTTGGCAAGGGGAACCATATATTGGAATTCAGTCGAGCACTTGCTATGAAAACTTCGAGTAACCACCTGATTGCACCAGGAAATCACCATACTCCTCGGCACATCCAGGTACACTTTGGTGTTGACTTTCAAGCCAACTTCGAAGATGTGAGGTGGCATGATATGGCCCTCACCTGAAACCACACCAAAGACCATAACCGTGGGATGTCCGATGCATTGAACCGTCCTGATTTGCATTTTGAGGGTGCTGGCAATGATCCAATTGTTATAACTTGGATCGGTAGAGAGCATTTGTACAGCTGCGCATCTCTGATCTCGCTTGTTGAACGTTGTGTCACTTTCAGACATTATAGAAGGCTCCTATCGCTCTTGGGATTTGTACACAACTGGCTAACTAGTAGATGGTCTGCAACAGAAAAAAAAACTGTTTTTAATCAAAAGGAAATGGAATCGTGTCATCTTTTCTATGGTGATAAAAATTTTATCGCTCCACCCTGTAGTATAATGATAAACATTAGATTAGAAAAAATGTCAACTGTTTCAGTGTTTGTTACACCTGGGCAATGCCGGGTTAATCTGTCGGTATAATAGGTTTCTGAGCATTAAGTAAACATTTTAGCAAAAGAAAAATCTTACATAATTCTTTTTTTTTTTTTTTTTAATTGGGTGTCCATCTTATATAAGTCTGGTTGAAAGACGTCACTTAATCCATTAAAATGGCGTCCGGCCCTACCTTTTTATATAACTTGCTTATGTAACTTGTGGATTGAAGATTTATCTTGATTTCCACATTGTAAATAAAAATGAGAAATTTAATAACTTTCAACCTACACTTATTAACCCTTATCCTTGAGTGGCATTTTGGCCTTGATAAAAAGAAAAAATTCAGTTGATTTTCCATTTAGATTATTGTACCATAATCATTATCACAGTCAGTTTAACGTCTGTTTTATATGTTGACATGCGTTAGACGACTTCAATAAATTGACTTCTAAACTATCTCTGGTCAGGTGTTTATTTATCCATCTTTTTCTCTAGTCCATTTATATCGCTCTCTCATATTTATTTCCTTTGCCTTCCCCTGTGAATTGAACATGCTACCTCAACTGTTCCATATCAACTAACCCAGGAACTCTCATTCTTCAAATATGGCCAGACCATCGATGTCTCCTGTTCTGCACACCTTTCCCTATACTGTCCCAGATTTAATCTTCTCTGAAGGAACTAAGTTGTTGCCTAAGACTCGCATTACACATCATTTGTATAATTTCTCTCCATGTGTAACTGAGTGCAGGTGCATGTATGGCAGCAGCTGTGCGAAAGCTAACCTATGCAAATGACAGAGCCATGTGCGGGGTGACGTTACAGCAAGGAAGAAGGAAAGAAAAAGATATTAAAAAAAAAAAAAAAAAAAAAAAAAAAAAAAAAAATGGCCCAAGAAGGACAGAAATAGATTTTACACGTATGACCCAAGAGCAACAGATAAAGACGTGTCCTAAACATAGCCGAACAAAGACAGAGTACCACGTGTTCGACACGGTCTTGTTAAGCACATTGGAGTATGAGAAAACTTTAGAATAAAAGACGAGGTGTTATTCTGGAAGTATCTGTAAATAAATGTCTGATTCTTTCCTTGTCTTTATTTCCTTGCAGTTGTCTGCATACAACGTGTGGGTCCCCAGTGTTGACATGTAACAACTACATTGCACATGCAACGCATATCCTCAACCCTTGCTGGCCAGGTTCAACTTTCATACATCACCCTATTAGTTATATTTGCGTTTCAGCAGACGCAATCTCTAACCTTCTTCAGGTGCATCTTTTCAAACATAGAAATCTTGTAGTTGAATTTGGATATTTGTACAGAATTTCAAAATGATCCCTTTAATTAATCCATGGGAGTAGATTATTCTCATTCTGTCAGCCATGATTGCATAGAAGTGTTAAATTGTTATTTTTAAATGCCTGTACCCTTTTCTTTCACTTGTTTCTTCACGAAATAAATCCTAGTTCGTTTAATTCAAGTAAACGCGTTGTTCGTTCCTTCCTCAAAGCAATTCATTTTTCCTTTCCCAATTCAAATCATTTCTCCTATTTTGTACGACTGGGGGAATGGGGGATATGTATAATATATCCACCAGTCCACTACAAAGTGTTAAATTATTTTTAAATGCCTGTAGTAAGGATTGAACCCTCAATTTAAATCCAAGTGCTTAGTCCACGTCTCAAAAATTTTTTTCTAAACAGATTATGTATTGTTGGCTTGATGATAAACACTTCAAAATTTTCTTGTTTACGAACTGAATATTTTTCGGTACTTGTGCAGAATTTGAACCAGACATAACTAACTGAGTCAACTGACCGCTCGGTTTTGCTCGGAACTTGACGTCAAATGCCGGCTTTTGCCGAGCATGAAAGCGTAACAACGCTACTTAAGGAAAATACTGAAAAAAAAAAAAAAAAAAACCATTTAAATATAATAAAATCACTAGTAAAAAATAAATTAAAAATTATAACGAAAAAAAAAAAAAAAACAACGACCTGCCATAACAATTTTTTATTCTTGTAAAAAAAAATTGTAACAAAAAAGGTTGATAAAAAATACTTGTTTACATTTTTCACGTGAAAAAAAAAAAAAAAAAAGTTGTTTATTTTTATCAATCGTTTTTTGTTTGTGTTAAATAAAATTCGACAAAATTAAGAACTGTTTTTTTTTTAATGTTTATTTTTTTAACAAAAGCACTTTAAACTTGCCAGTCCTATTGCTGACATTTCGCCGGGTACACCTCCAGCCACATAAACGGATCCTTTTTTGGCGAATTACTTTTAGACGATCAGAAATTATATCACGCTTAACTTTTTTTTTTTTTTTTTTTAACTGTCGAGGGCAGCACTTATCAAGGCAAAAATCTATTTAAGGATAAGTTGGAGAATGGCATGTATTATGAAATAGTATTGACTGTATTTGATTTTTTAGAATTTGTTCTCATTAATCAACAGGGAAGCAGTCCTGGAGCAATGTGTTCCACAGACGAGAAGTTTTTGGAAAGAAACTGTCTATGGAAATTTAGCACATGGAATAAGAAAGGAAAGTTTGTTTTTTTTAGGATGAACCAAAGATTAGAACTCTGTCAATACTTTTGCGAACATAATTCCATTCATTTCGTATGAATTAGATGATTCTATTGTTGGCATTCGTTTCTCTGATAGCTTTCTAGTTTGAAATTTTTTTTCTAGAAAGACGTATGTTATTTACAGGAGGAACTATATGGACGTTGCTAATGTCCCTATGTGAAAGTTTCTGTGGAACGAACTGGATTCGAACTTGGCACACCTAGGTTGTCAGTTCGTGTCGTTAACCCCTAACCCACTCCACCCATAAATTTATGATTGTATATCATTTTGACGCAAGCACTGGCAGAGCATTTTTTTTATGGAAGGCGTGTCCGCATGTACTTATATATTATGTAATTTCTTATATAATCTATATTATATAATCTCGTTTTTCTGTTGATCACGTGGCCTCTGTCGTCTGTCATGAGTTTACTTGGATGAGAAAACAGAATTAGTTTTGTTATCGTTTCCATGACCACGGTTTTTTTTTTTTTTTTTTTTTGTGTTGGTTGTTGAGTGATTAGTAATAAAATATTAATTTCTTTCTTTTCTATCCGTGATTGTATACTTTGTTTCGCTTAGTAGCATGTCAGACTAAGATAAGATTTTTTAATTCTATTTTAAGATGTTTAATTCGTACATGAAAATGTATTTATTTCGGCGGATGGGGGAGGGAGGTAACATGGGTGAGGGGCGAGAACTGTTGCCTCGGTATTTTTTATTATTATTTTTTTTTTTTAAGTAAATGTGAGTAGGAGGTACTCATGTTGAGAATGTACTTATTTTTAATTATAATGGATTACTGATTGGTGGGGGTAAGAGGAGGGGGATAGAATGAACTCTGTGACTCTCACACGAAATTCATAATTTAGCACTTGCGTTTGTGATCAGTCAAAATCTGAACAAATTCATTATTTTGGGTTTTGTGAAAATTGGTCAACGCGAAATGAAAATTTCCAAACTCTGCACAAATTAAAATAAATACATAATGAAAAATGCATTCTCTTTAACTGGATATATGGTATTTTTCTGGCTAAATATAATTGCAGATAGAAAAAGTGAGATTTAAAAAAAAAAAAAAAAAAAATCCCAAATTATCTCTATTCCTGTTCGCCTCAAAGCAAATTGATTAAATTGATCATTTGTATTGTTCGGACGATTGTTATTTTCACGTTTCATTGTAACCTCAGGCCTTCAAGTACGGGGATAACATGTTCTCGTTCCGTCAGCCATGACTATAGGTAGAAATCCAGAGTAATTTTTTGCAATTGTATTTTGAGTATTGCTGCACTGATAACTAAACTCCTATAACTGAATTTTTACCAATTATTTTATCCACTATGCCACGGGTCCTTGCAGACAATTCTAGTATGAATTTTGATAACTTTAAAGCTATTTTGTTTTTAGATGTACAATTCCATTTAAATTAAATGAATCGATTCTGAAAACTTATTTGCAATTTGATGATTACTTGATATTTTGCTATTTTAAAATCTGGCATTTTTGTCAATCTATATCTCTATAAAAGTGCGTGTGCGTATTTCCCTACCAAATAACTCCGTCGATTTTCAGTCTACAGACTTGAGATTTGGGGAAATCTTTTAATCAGTTTTCGGCCAGAAATTTGGCTTTCAAGGGGTCAAAGTTCAACGATTTGACCTTTGAGAACTCTACCAAATTCCTCCGCCAATTTTGTAGTCTCTAGCAAACTATCCGGCCAATTTTTGGTCTAAACATTTGAAATTTTAGATGCAGGTTACCTGGACATGAGTGAAACTTTTTAATATATATATATATATATATATATATATATATATGCACATAAAGTTATGATCAGTACATAGGTCCCGAGCAACGCCGGGCCTAACTGCTGGTATTTCAAATAAAACGTTTTATTTTTGTGATGAGACAAGTTATTTGTTGTCCTCCCTCTCACACCTGCTATAAAAAGTAAGGGTCATGGACACCAGTCTCCACCGACCTCTGAAAGATGCCTCAGTCCAAATGCCTTGCTTCCTCACCTTGCCCCTTTTCTTTCTGCCAACAAAAATCTGGAGCACGTAGTACAACTACTATAACACACACACACACACACACACACACACACACACACACACACACACACACACATATATATAAATGAGAATGTTTGTGAGGACATTCTCAACCCATACACTCAAGGAAATTTTTATCTGCAGACTTAAAATTTGGTATATAGGGTATTCAGACATGTGGAAAACATTTTAATTGGTTTTCATCCGGAAAATAAAGATGCTAAGGGTCAAAATTGAGATTGGTACGTGGGGGGGGGGTCAGATTTTTGTCTCTTTGTCAACTGTTTCACGAATGCGCATGTGGGAGTCGTTCACATGACAGATTACTTGTGTTCAGAATAAGTAGGTTTGAAAACACTTATTAAGGATCATGTCATGTTAGCTTAATGGTTATCGTACTTGACTCGCTGTTTTTATGTTTTGGTTTCGATCTTAGCTCGAGTATTTTTTTACTTACAAGAAGTGAACTCTTTAGAAAAAAAACCATAATACTCGCATGCACATGTCTCAGTTTCTGTATGAATTAAAATATATTATTTTTGCATATTTTATGACCCGGCAAGTGTGTGTGTATATATATATATATATATATATATATATATATATATATATATATATATATATATCTATATATCTTCTCTTCTCTTTTCTTCTCTTCTATCTATCTATCTATATAAATAAAATGAACTCATTTTTTCCCGTTGGATTTTGACCTTAATAGGATTAAAAATCAAGATATTTCATGCAAATATAATATGCACAAACGGCAGAACAATATCTGAGGTGTGTTATAGGCTTATTATTTCTCAAATTCCTCGATAATCTTAGATTTCTATACTTTTTCTGCTGAGAAGTCACGGCCAAAATCTGTTAAGATCAATGGAAGTGGTAAAATATTTTCTCTCTAATAAATTCCTCCTCCCCCTGCCACCACTTAACACCGTTTGGGGATCGTTCACAAGGAACAGTTGAGAAGAGAACACCGGTTTGGCTTCGTAGTTCTTTCATGTGAAGTTATTTAAAATCACTAAACTAAGCTGCAGTGCTCTGTGGCGTAGTGGTTAGTGTGCTGGACAATTCACATTATATTTTCACGTTCGCGCCGACCTACCGTAGTCGTTTTTTTTTTTTTTTTTTTTTTTCCTAAACAACTGGAATGGACTTTTCTTGGTGGCCGAACTGTTAACGTTGCAGATGTTTTTTTTTTTTTTTTTTTTTTTTTTTTTTCACACTTTATTTTCCTACTTTTACTCACGACTCCGGGTTTGATCCTTCCTACTTACCTACCATAACATTTTTTAAAACTCCCCCCCCCCCGTCCCGGAAACAAACACTCGGGCAACGCCGGGTACCCCCGCTAGTATATATATATATATATATATATAATATATATATATGTATATATGATAGAGAGAGGGATATAAGACAGTCATATATTGGTGTACATAGATTTATTTGTCTATTTAATAAGGAGACATAGTAATCCCCTCCAGTTACTGTCTCCTTATTAAATCAACAAATCTATTTATACCAACATATAACTTTGTCTTCTCTATAATTTGCTGTCACATTTAAGCTCCACCATACTTGTTGAGCTTGACACATCTTGATAGCTCTAATCTTAAGGAAGTTTTAAATACTTCTTTGACCCCCCCCTTATAATCTATATATATAAAAGCGAAAATGTATGTATGTGTGTACGCTTTTCCTCGATGTCCACAAAAGGCTTCTTTCAGAGAAGCGCTCGCTTGGTTCGCAACTTCTTAAAACTTTTTATATCATCTATAAATTGTAATATCTCACATTTAACCACGGAGCTCGCCTGTCTATTTAATTTTATTGACTTTCAAACGTTAATTATTCCACATTTCCCACATCGGCACGCGTTACATTCGGTTTTCGGTATAAACAAAAAGCGAAACTCGACTCTAATCACAGGCCGAAAGGCCCCCCCCCCCGCTTCGGTGGCACGGGGGACAAGATCAAAGTGTAGTATCTGTTCCGACAGATGCTGCAAGCTATGACTAGCAAAGACCATATGTGGGGGTAATCCCACATATCTGACCTTGGTCACTGAAGGGGCAACCCTTCATACCAGCAGTTACTAATCCAGCTCCCATTTCCCACCTCTCGGGAGCTGGTCCCCCCTTTCCCTCCCCCCTCCCCCTATCTCCACATTAAAAAACGGCCTTGTGCCTAATTTGCTAAGTGGGGAAGCAAATAAACCCCACAGGCCGAAAGCCAGTTTGTTCAATGTCGACTTCGTCATATCAGACTGTAGCCTTCATTTCGCTCCTCCTAATAAACAGGGAGCGGGTTTTTAAAAACAAACAAACTGATTTATTCAAAACTGTCCCGCACAAAATCGTAACTGCTGAATACCTATCGCCGTCACGTCAATCAAAAACGCGCTCCTGTTTGTTTTTTAACACTTTACTATTTTCCAACTGCTCGTCGTCAACGCTTCGGGTTTTTTTCACATACCCCAAAAAACACCCGGGCAACGCCGGGTACCCCTCGCTAGTCTATATATAAAAGTGAGAATGTGTGTGTGTGTGTGAGAGGGGACTATACTCAACGAATTTTTAATCTACAGACGTGAAATTTGGTATATAGGATATTCAGACATGTGGAAAACTTATTGATAGGCCTTCATCCAGAAAAAAGCCTTCTAAGGGGGTTAAAATTGAAAAATATGTTGGATTTTCCTGTTTGCTAATTGTTTCACGATTGCATATGCGTGAATGGTCCACTAACAGATTCCTTATGTTAAATATGTCGGTTTAAAAACACTTTTTAAAGAGCGTGTCACGCTGGCTGAATGCTTATCATACTTGACTCATTGTCATTAGGATTTGGTTTCAATCCCAGCTCGAGTATTTTTTTTTTTTTTTTATACAAGTGAACTGCTTAAAAAAAAACATACTTGCTTGTACATGTCTGTTTCTGTATGACTTAAAATATGATATGCATAGTTTATGACCGGGCAACGCCAGGCAGTCTGCTGTGTATGTATGTGTGTGTGTGTGTGTGTGTGTATATATGTATGTGTGTGTGTGTGTGTGTGTGTGTGTGTGTGTGTATACCCTTTTTCTTTTGTTACATTCTTGATCGCTTCTGTCCTGAGAGCAATGTCGCTCGAGCTGTGGGAAATTTCTCATCTATTCTCGGACTGAATATTCCACACAACTCCCTATCTCACTCCTCGTCTATTACCTGGTTACAGTTTGAACTGGAAAGATCTCCCCTCCCCCAATCCATGATATGTATCTATACTATATTTCTCTGCCCGTTCCACTTTTTCTTAAAAACTACTGTATCGATCTGGCTGAAATTTTGTATCCTAAGTATCATGATATCTGATCGATGCACAGTTAGGTGTAATCTAGTCACGTCAACAATATAAGAATTAAGATCGGTATGAAGGGAAAAGGAAAAGACTTGTGACTATTAACAAGTTATGCTCGACAAGCGTGCAAGTTTCTTCTCTATTACCCTGTTTGAGAGTCTAACTTTGTGAAAATTGTCGTTGTGCCAAAGATGTGTATTGAGATTCAGCTGATGTGGTGATCCTAGAGAGAATGGCTCTGTTACATCGGAATCAATAATGGTTAGTATTTAATGCAGAAATGTAACCTTATTCAGCCATAATTTCGGCATAGTTCAGTTACTTATCAATAGAAAACCCAAAATAGGATGTGGAGATGATTTTATCTTCAACGGTCATGTGGATCTACCGTGAGTCCACACTATTTATCTTGATATACAGTATGGCATTTACTATACGAGGTGCCTTCTTTCACATTAAGCTGTTTCAGCACAGTTTCCAGACTTTTTTCTTATGGACATACACATGAAACTATAGTACACACATGAAACTCTAGTCCACTTCGAACCGTCTCTTTAAATGCAATTGGTTGTATCTTTCTTACACTTGGTTCACGGGTATATTTGCCAGATAGGTTTTTAACTTTTTTCAATACGGTTGCTCGTATTGGAATGATGGAGATCTGAAGATTCCAATTTCTTTTCATATCGTACATAAAACATTAGTATTTCATTATCTTTTTCTCTCAGCTCTGTTTTAACTCCGCATCATTGGGGCCACTAACTTCTACTATGGTTGTTTCTTTCTTGTCTAATATCATTGTCAGGTTTAATAACTCAATTTCAATAACTGTAGGTATAATATTATGCATTGATGTGTGTAACTTAAACTATATATATTATCAGGGAGACCCGACGTTGCCCGGGATTGAATGATCAACGAATATTTCACACTCCTATATTTTTATTGTCATCAAGATCTGTAAAATCGCCTGGGAGGAAGCTTCACATGTCTCCATGTAGTAACTTAGTCCAAAATGTTATTCTACATTGCACTCTAGAGAACCTACTGTTTTTTTATAAAATTATTTTATATAAACTTCTTTCCAGTTAATGAAAAAAAAATGTTAAAAAATTCACATGTGGGGTTTGAAGCTATTAACTTACTCACAGTAGAATTTTCATGGCCCGTTGTTCTATCATTGCTGCTAAGCGACGACATGGAAAAAATGGCTATACGATGATAAATTGAAACAAACGGTTTCGATTAACGGTAATTATTGGGGGTATTCTGAGATAGAACTTAGATCAATCCAAGACTTCTACACTAAGTTCTGTAAATTTTAAAGAAAATTTGTTTAACCATTTCGGAGTCTATAAGGAACAAAATCCCACACACATAGTTGCATTTATATAATTGTAGAGATAGATTTACAATTAATTGGAACCAGGAATAGAAAAACAATCAGAACTTTTTTTTTTTTGGTATCGATATCAGAAAAAAATTGTCTGATGCCAGAAACGATTCTTTTGTTTTTGTTTTTAAACTTTTTCCATTGCTGATATTAATGACGAAATAATCAATATTTATTCGTTTTTAAACTATTGATAAAACTAAAATCTATCGATTACTCTCAAAGTTTTGTTTGTAAAAACCTGCTCATATGATTTTTTTTTTTCTTGTTTCTCAGTAATCCCACCTCCACAAAAAGACAACTTTATACCTATAAATTAAAAAATAATCAGAATCTGTAATATATATATATATATATATAGTAGCAAGGAGACCTGGTGTTGGCTGGGATTGAGAATCAACGAATGTTTCATACCATAATATTTTTGTCATCAAAATCAATAAAATTGCACATTTTTTCAATCATATCGATTGATTGCCGCCTTTAGCTGGAGACCCGCTGTGGTGCAGCTGAAGAAAACTTTACATGCTGCTCCACGGTGACTTGGTCCATAAAATACTATAGTCTACATTGCACTGTAGAGAACTTATTGTTGATTTTATAAAATTATTTTTATATCATAGCTAGAATTAAAATTCAAAAGTCAAGTGTCATAATTCAGTCGTGCCCTAAGCAGAAACATTCATTTCGAATGCGCTCCTGTCTTATCAAAGAGCTTGCTGTTGATTTTATATGCCGGGTCATTCTGCTTGTGTGGTAATAAAACGTCTCAAATACACTTGTGATGTTAGGTTGTATAAGGTGTTAACTTTGTTCAAAATCGAATTTTTTTTATATAATCGGATTTTTCGATTAACGATTTTCGATACTTATCAGACACCTTCCAATTCAAAACCTATCTAAGAACACTCCCAGACACAAATATATTCGTAAAAATTCATAAAAATCGACCCAACTGTTTTGGAGTCCATAGGGAACGAACTCGCGCACACAATGTACCTTATATATGTATATGGCCCAAAGCCTGCTCCTTTTGTACCTTTACTGTCTTAGGATAAGTCAACTCTCATCGAAGATCCACATAAAATATGAGAGCGCTGGAGAGAGCACTTTGCTGATTCGTTTTTCAACCCATCAGTTGTTGATGAAAATGTCATCAAGCCTACCTCCGCTTGACATCCTTCATCACATGGATGATTTACTCTCAGTTGATAAGGTGGTTATGGCTATGAATAAAGATAGAGGCAGACAAGGCACCAGTCTACACTCCCATTAAGCTGTTTCAGCACAGAGGTAAACATGTAACCAATGCATTACACATGCTGATCAAGAAGTCTTGGCTGGATTCACCAATACCACAAGATTGGATAAATGGCCTATTGGTTTCTTTATTCATGGGTAAAGAAACAAAATGTGATTATGGTATAACGTTTCTTGAATTGGCAGGGAAGATGCTGGCAAAAGTCTTGTTGGATAAGCTCATCATAAACATCACTCCATTAATTATTCTTGAGGTGCAATGCGGTTTCACTGAGGAGAGAGGTACTGTGAATATATTTACTGCAAAGCAGTTGCAGGAAAAATGTATTGAACAACAGATGCCAATTTATCAAGTATTTGTGGACCTCACAAAGACGTATGACACCATAAACAGACCTTGAGTGTAATTCTTGGGAAAGTTGGATGTCTTCCTACTTTTGTCGAGATGTTTCAAGAACTCCACAGAAGCATGAAGGCTTGTGTTGCATTTAACGGGCAATTATCTGGAGAGTTTGCTGTTGACAATGGCATGGAACAGGGGAATATTCTGGCTCCAACTCTGTTCTCTACTAAACAATGATTCTTGCAATAAAGCTGTCTTTATCCACTTTAGAACTACTGGCAAAGTATTCGATCTAACGCCAAGTCGCAAACGTTTGGAGACTTGGTCAAAGAACTACTTTATACTGATGATGCTGATTTTTTTTTTTTGTCTCCTTCAGAACGGGCCCTGTCGGTGGGGCATTAGAATACGCCGACTGCCTCCCTGCAGAGGGTAAAAGTCCCTCAATGGGGGTCCTGGATATGACCTTAAACTATATCCAGTGGTGAGGCCCCAGCTTGTGGGCTTTGGAGAGTGTGGAGCCATCCTTTAATTACCATTGCTTCCAGGTCCACTCTGACCCGGAGTGGTAGTACCTGTTAGGGTCCCAACTATGGGTTAAATAGAAACCGACATGAAAACAACAAATATATTCTATTAAAAAAAATTTTCTTCAAAATCTTTGGATTCGGCATTAAATAACCTGAAGACGGTTGATATGCCGTAAAACAAAAACAACCAACCTTCAGAACGAGATATAATGAATTCTTTTTCAGTTGCGTGTGACTCCTTTGATTTAACTATCAACATTAAGAAGACGAAAGTGATGTTCATCCCTGCACCTGGTGCTCCATACATTGAACCAAATATTTTTGTCAGGGAAAGAAGGCTAAATGCTGTAGACACATTTGTGTACCTAGGCAGCACCATCTTCAGAAATGGTTCCCTGGATGCAGAGATATGTCTTCGCATTCAGAAGCATTTGGAATACTACGAAAATGGCTGTGGTGTGATCATGGGATTTTCTGTCAAAACCAAAATTAATGTTTACTCGACTTGTGTTCTTTCTGTTTTCCTTTTTTCATAAGAGTGTTGGACAATACAGTGTCGTCACTTAAAGCAATTTGAGAGATTCCATCAGAAATGCCTCTGGCGAATTCTGAATGTAAAATGGCAGTCACTGACACCTGATACGGACTTTCTCAAAAAAGCTGAGCGTTAAAGATGAGGAATCTGTTGCACTGAGAAGGTCATGTTCAGATGGAGGATAAGAGGCTGCAAAAGCAGTCGTTTTACGGTGAGCTTAAGACTGGGAAACGTCCTCAGCATGGTCTAAAGAGGCGCTTCAAGAAGCGTAAAAGAATCTTAAAGCCTTCAGGATTCCTGTTCAGAACTGGGGAAACTTCAGCAAAATGCCGGCCTAAATGGAGAAAGCTAGTTAGAGGTGGATGTGAAATTTTTGAATAGGAACGAATTGACATGCTGAGCTCAAGAAAAACCCGAGGAAAGGCAAATTTATCAGTTTTACCTGATGCATTGAACAGTTGGAAATGTGAGGCTTGTGATTGGGTGCTCATCTCGAAAGCTGCTTACATTAACTACAAAAAAAAAAAATGCTGCGGATAGAGAGCAGGAAAGCGGAGGCAGAAGTGTAACCGATTTTGATACTCAACTTTGTCTGCCACATATGTCAGACTGCAAATCAGCTACTGGTTTGAAAAGTCACTTTCAAACCCATGGACGATGTTTGGATATCGCTGACAATTTACCCAGCAACTGCGGTGAGGATGGTCATGAACATTGAGATGGCTAGACTCTGTTAAGATGGAGTAATTGCCATATATATATATATGCCAGGTGAAGGTTGAACAATGGCATTACGAATATGTGGCCTGTTAGTATGTATGTATGTATGTATATATATATATATATATATATATATATATATATATATAACAGGCCGCATATTCGTAATGCCATTGTTCAACCTTCACCTAGCAAATTTTTTTTTTTTTTAATTTTCACACTTTTGCACTGATTTATTTTTCCCCCTGGCTAAACCGCAAATATAAAGTTTTGCATGGGTTTGAATACCCTATATATTAAGTTTCCTGTCTGTAGACCAAAAACTGACAGAAGTTTGGTAGGCAAAATTTTTAAACAAAAATATGTATGCATAAATATAGAAAGAGTTTTGTTTGTTATAAACTTTTTACGTAAATATTACGCAAATATAAATCACGTAGAATATCTGCATGAATATAATTACACGTAATAGTTAACTAAAGATGATCATCCCATAAGAAAACCGAAAAAAACTAATAGGGAATTAAATTAGCTAGATCTTTTACAGATAAATGCAATTCCATGACCCATATATAACAAAGTTGTCTTTTCTTAAATAAATAGAAAAAAAGTTATGAATATCAATACACAAAAAATCCAAATTTATAGGAGTATAGATGTGCATGTCCAGATAGACAAAGGACGTCTACCTCCAAGGAAAACTGAGACACAACTGCACCATACCATGTGTGCTATACCCTCACTGAGTCAGGAGAGTACTGGGAGGAAGAAAAAAATAAGTTGTTAACTAGGAATTATGAACACTTAAACAAAATTGGGGGGACAAAACACCCCATGGGACTAACGCAGGGTTAAGATGAACGTTTGACAAATATTTAATATTGGACTTGAAAACGATCATGTTATAGATGTGTTCTAAAGATGAATTCTTGGAAAGAAACTTTTTTTTTTTTTTTTTTTACATAGTAGTCACCACTTATCAAGGCCCGGAAGCCACTCGCGAATAAGGGTTATTGTGTGTATACTAATCAACGAGATAATATCATCGTAATCGTTAGTATTGGAGATTTGATAAAATGTTTTGCTTAAGAGGGCGGTTCATCAGGAATTTATGTTGGACTTGAAGACATCCAAGTTGTAGTCAGGTGGGAAACAGGCAAACGGAAGAGTTCCACAGGCTGCAGTTCTAAGAAAGAAACTTTGTTCATGGAATCTACATTTTGATTTAGGCACATATAAAGAGTGGGGAAAATTAATGACAGTGGTTTCATCCAGACGGGTGTTTATCATGAAAGATTGGCGAGGGGGGACCAGAGATTGGAGCTCAGACGAGCACTTGCCATGGAAATAACGATAAAGCAAAGGCAGGCTCGCAACGTCTCTTCTGTGGGAGAGAGGCTGCAGGGAAGAGAAAAGGGCATCCCCCACTAAACCACGAAGTCTATTTTGTACTCTGTCAAGGCAGGATAGGCTGTTTTTAGCAGCTCCTGCCCAGATGTGGCAGCAGTACTCCATCCGTGGACGTACTTGGCTTTTATATAGATAGAGAATTGCATCAGTAGTGAGATATCTTCTGGAGCGGTAAAAGAGTCCCACCATCTTCTTGGTGACCTTGGTAACAGACTTGATGTACGTGTTCCATTTCAGATCAGGAGTAAAGATCAAACCCAGAAGCTTGTCAAAATATGGAGCCTCCCCAAGACGAGAGCCATCCCTTTCAATTGATGCCAGATGGGGATCAGTGTTGATGTAAAGATAGGATCTTTGTTCATGAAAAAGCCATTTGGTTTTAGTTTGGTTTTAGATTGACAAAAGAAAGGATTTTTTTTTTCTTTTTTCATTAATTGTAAGATGAGTTTTACAGAGAAACCACAAATTCTCTGCTTTATCATTTTCATGGCAATTCCTCGTTTGAGCTTTAATCTATGACCTCCCCCGTCAAATTTTCACAAAAAAAACACTCATCTAGCTACAATAACTATCAATTTCTCCCCACACCTGCTGTGCCTAATCTAAACACAAATCTCATGACCAAAGCTTCTTTCCTAGAACTGCTCACCTGTAGAATTCCATTCCACTGGCTTGCTTTACAGCTAACTACAACATGGTCGTCTTCAAGTCCAATGTAAACAAGTTCTTGTTGAAACGCCCCTAAAATAATCAAATTCTACCCAATTTCCACCATTAATGATCATTACACTGTCTTGGTGACCATTGTACACTCATTAACTTTTATCCTTGAGTGGCCTTCAGGCTTCGATAAGTGATAACTCTTATTAAAAAGAAAAGACTAGCAATGTCTCTTTTAGATGAAAAAAAGTTGTATGAAAGCAAAGAAATTATGAATTCCATTTTGAATCTGTCAAGGGAGGCAAGAGTGCTTTGGCTGGTATCTTTCCGGATGGATCAACAATATTCCATTTTACGAAGTATCTCGCCATTACACAGAGGGTTATATTAACAGTTGGGAACTTTCTGGAGCAGTAAAATAATCCAACCATTTGTTTCCAGCAATCTTGAGGTTAAAATCTTCCGACTGACCCCCCCCCCCCCCCCATCGCTTCACTGCCTCTCATTTTTTTACTTGTTTTAAAAAATTGTTTCTGATAGGTGAATTCTAAGTTGACCCTGACCTTAATATTCTATAATTATATTTAAAAAGAGCAGACTGTCCAGCATTTCCAGTTTTGCAAAATATGCTTAAATATATTTTAATTTATACAGATTTTCTATTTATTATTATAGAGCCAATTCTTTTATTGATTATTATATTGTACCCAATATATTTAATTTCAAATTTTAAGACTTGGGAATCATTAGCTAGACTCAAAACCAAAACCTAATGCTCCAGCCTTAGTCGTTATCGTTTTCAACTCTCATCGTATCGTTATCATCAGATAGATAAAAATAGTTAAATATTAACTGATTTTAACATATTTTACTGTATATTTGCGCATGCGTACAAGAGCACTTTAAATTGATTGACGCCTGCCGAGTTCCAATTTTATCACTTTTGACCCCTTAGCAGCTATTTTTACCGGTTAAAAATCAAATTGAATTTGTTCCATAAATCCAAATCTCCTATATACCAAGTTTCAAGTCAGTAGACCAAACATTTACAGGAGTTTCGTAGAGACTTTTCCTCAGAAAGACAAAGTCACTTTTCTGTAGATGGGGATGATAAAGATCCAGTGTCAACAATTGTGGAAATTTGATAAAGTTTTCATCAATTAAAATATGAGTTGGCTGGAATTGTCTCTTTTATGGTTGAGTTTTCACACATGATGGGGAGCTGACGACGTGGATGCAAAACAAAAAAACGATGGTTGTTGTTGCTGCTGCATTCAAATGTGTATTGGAGTGTGAAAAAGTAAAGAAAGATCTACTCAAACTTTTTTAAATGTTTGATTGGGAAGATTACATTCTCAACTTCTTTACTAACTCTGTTCGAGATCGATCGATGTCTCCATTCAGTTTCAAGAAACAATGGATACCCCCTGTAAGAGTAGCTGTGTGAGTAATTGTGAGGCAAGGGTTGCGCAATCTTCAATCACACCACTCTGAATCGGCACTGATCGAGTCGGCAAGGAGTGCAAGACGACTGGAAACAATGCTGAGATAAGCAGAGAGCACATACAACACCTGAAATTCCCAAATGGTCACTCATTTTAGTACTGAACAGTCTTAACGTTGCTTAACTTTGAGATGTAAAGGAGAACTTTAATAGAATTTTCGAATATTTTTGTATCTTGTATAAAAATCAAGTTTTAACTCCAGGATGGGAGCTAACACTGAGAACCTCAACTAAAATAAAATGAAACAAAACAATTCCTTTCTATTTCTGTTCATGTAAAACGCATTTTTTCCTGAATGTTTTTCTGACGAGACGTTTTTTTTTTTTTTCATAAACTTTTTTAACATAAAAGACTGGTGCAACCAGATGAGGCTGTCGGAAGATAACTCCCTGACACAAATGCACCTACACTAACACCTTTCTGTTTTTTTTTTTTTTTTTTTTGTTTTTTTTTTGTTTTTGTTTTTTTTTAATTATTTGCACAACTAAGTCATATTTTGACAAAACCAAAACAATAGTCTCCTCCCCCCCCCTCATTTTTCTACACTCCCACTTCTCTACTAGCTTCCTATTTGAAAGGTCTTGGATATGACCTTAAACTATACTTGCGGGCTTTGGGGGTGTGTGAAGCCACCCTTTAATTGCCTTTGCTCCCAGGTGGTAGTACTTGTTAGGGTCCCAACTATGGGTTAAATAGAAATCGACTTGGAAAAAAAAAAAAATATGTTCTATTAAAATATTGTTCTTCCGAATCTTTGGATTCGGCATTAAATAACCTGAAAAGGGTTGATATGCCGTAAAACAACCAACCAACCAATTAACATAAAAGAACATGATTTTTAAAAATTTTTTCAATTAAAATAATTTTGAAGCGTAAATTGATTTACCGTAAACTTTCTTTTAGAATTTGCTACAAAGCTATTTATAAAAACTTTTTATAAGGGAGTCACCATTATCAAGGCCCGAAAGCCACTCGAGGATAAGGATTAATGAATGTAGTAGGTGGTAGTGTAGTAATCGTTAATGCTGTAGATTGTTTTTTTTTTTTTTTTTTTTTTTCTTTAATTTTAAGGGTGATGTTTGATCAACACTGCTGGGGAGCCATAAGATAAAATACTGTTTTGTTTTTAAATTCTCAAGTTTTTTATGGTAAACAACTGATCCCTACGCTTACAGATGCTAAACTTCTGACTGACAAACAATATAGATTTAGACAAGCCCGTTCCACCGCAGACATCCTCACTGTAATCTCTGAACGTATATACCATTCACTGAACAAAGCGGGGGAGGGCAGAGCGGTAGCTCTAGATATATCTAAGGCTTTTGACAGGGTATGGCATGAGGGTCTCCTCAGGAAAATTAAATCATACAGTATCACTGGTAGAATACTTAACATAATTAAATCCTTCTTAGATAAGAGAAAAATCCAGGTTGTCCTCGACGGTCGTACATCTAAACAGTGTGATATAAATGCGGGAGTGCCTCAGGGGTCTATCTTTGGACCTCTATTGTTCCTAATATTTATTAATGACCTCCCCGACAAAACTGCCTCTGAGATGGGTATATATGCTGATGACACCACGCTCTATAACAGGCATGACAGGAAAACAAATGAACACATAACTAAAGAAATAGCAAAAACACTAGAGGATGACCTCCAATCTGTAGTGGAATGGGGACATAAATGGATGGTCACATTCAATGCTGCCAAGACTAAACTGGTTTCCTTCAATAATTACAAGAAACCTTCTCTGCCACCAATAGCAATGGCCAGTGACTTCCTGTCTGAGAGTACATCTTTCAAACTGCTTGGCCTAATGTTCACAGGAAATATGAGTTGGAACAATTACATTGAAAACATTGCCAGGGCCACTGCGAAAAAGGTAGGCTCTCTCTACCGTGTTAGAAAACTACTGACACCTGAAAGTATCCTGTACCTCTATAAGGCCACCATTCGCCCATGTATGGAGTATTGCTGTCACATTTGAGCTGGTGCATTTGCTGCTAGTCTTTCGCTCCTAGACAAGGTTCAAAAGAGTCGCCAATCTGATAGGCCCTGAGCTGGCATCTAAGCTTCAGCCTCTGTCACATCGACGAAACGTTGCATCCCTCTGCCTTTTCTACAAGTATTTTAATGGTGAATGCTTTGACGAACTGCAGACACTTGTGACCCCACGACGTAGACACCTCGACAAACCCGACAGGCAGCTAAATCCCACCCCCACACTAGAGATCCCTAGATGTAAAAGATCTTTCTACTCCAGTAGTTTCTTCCCCAAAACTGCTAGACTCTGGAATTCCATTCCAGGTCCCTGCTTTCCTACCTGTACTGACATGCAGAAGTTCAAGTGTAACGTGAACCGACCTCTTGCTACCCAAATCCCAACATAGTGCCCCAGTAGTTGCTGCCCCTGATAGTAGCCCCCTACACCAAAGTGGCAATGTGCCTTGTTTGGGGTCAAAATGTAATAAAAAAAAAAAAATTAAAAAATTAAAAAAATATTAAGATTAGGAAGCAAAACTAATAAAGTAATTGAAAGAGATTGACTTCCAAGAAAGTGTTTTCCAACGAACGACTTTGGATTAAATTTTGTTTTGTTGTGTGTGTTTTAAAGTTGAAATCTTTTTAAGATATGTATTCATAACTTATATATATGTAATGACAATTAAACAGTTTTTTTTTGTTTTTGTTTTTGCATTTCATTCTCATAGGGCATCATCAAATCAGTTTTTTTTTCTTTTTTTTTTTTTTTAATGAAACGTTTTATTTATTCAATTTTTCGTTTTGTTTCTATAGTTTAAAGCAATTTTCATTGAACTTTTTTTTTTCTTTTCAGTGAGAATGTTGGAACACAAACCAGCAAAGGTGTTGTGTATTGTGGCCACATTGTTGGTGTTCATTGTGACTATAGTGTTTAATGCCTTGGCCAGTCAACCGGAATACAGTTCAGGTAAGTAGAATCGAGTTCTTTGTTCTTTTTCCTTCGGCTTTAGAAAAAAGGGGCTTCAGATGCTTTTTACGCTTTCTTTTCACCAGGTTTGCGGACCCTTTTGCTCCCCTTCCACTCCTCCTTCATTACTCAACCGGAAATGACAGTCTCAGCGCACTGACAGATCTTCCACTGGATTCAACTGCAAAATAAAATTCGACTAATTAAGATGTTTCTTTAATACGCTATATGCAACAGCTTAAACCACGCACACACACACACACACACACACACACACACGCGCGCATTTGGAGAAATGTTTGTTCAATTATATTTCACGTTTTATTTATATCAATCCTTTAACTTATGAAGCGTGATGTAATTACAGAACATGTGACAAATATGAAAAACGTCTATATTCCAAATTTAAAGATGATGTTGACCATCTTACCGTTTATTTCTTTAAGTATGTTGAGATGCACAATTCTTGACAGCACCTGTTTCGTAGCGCAGAATCATGCATGTAATTGTGTCAATTTTTTCCGCCCTTAGGTGCGTTTTCTTCTGATGAATTATCAGTTTCAAAAGAAAATGACAAGTGGACAGGACTACAAAATCCGAAAATTGAGAGAGAAGTTGCAATTATTTTTTCATTTTGTTACGCCATCTTTTATATATATATATATATATATATAACTACTTCATTTTATCACTAATAGGTAAGCCTGATGAATCATAGCGTGGATGAAACGCCTTATATATATATATATATATATATATATATATATATTGAGAGAAAGGGAACGAAAAAATAAAATTATGAGACTTCCTCTGGATGAATGAAATTAAGAAAACAAAACACCAGTACAAATATTTTAAAATATATTTTGATGTAATGAAATGTATGACCCTGTTCCATTTCAGAAACGAAAAAGTTATTTGAAATTCGAAAAGGAGGGGGCGTAGTGTTGTGAAAGAGTAAGATTTCCTTTTGTTTTATAACGTCATATAGCCGTTAATATATTTAAAAATATATGATGCAATTTAATCTTTCTTGGGACGTGTGTGTGTAATATATATTGTGCGTGTGTACATATCTATATTGTTTCTCTTGGTCTGTCTATCCATTCCACTTTTTCTCGGAAGCCACTGGGCCGATCTGGTTGAAGTTTTGTATGAGCCTTTGTTATAAGGTGTATTGAAGTAAATATTATGATATCCATTTGATGCACAGTTAGAAATTAAGGATTAGAATTTAATGCAAAAATGAATATAAATGTAACCATATTCGACCATTAATTTAGCATAAAGCACTTATTCTAAGCCAGCAGGCTATAACTTTTGCCCATTTTAATGGGTTAAAAAATCTGAAATGATAAACATTTCATAAATTTGTAAAACACAATTTTTTTCAGTTATTCATCTAGATAAGCAATAACATTTTGGTCGTTTTGATACACATTTATATTTTAAATGTAACCGTAAAGAAAGGAAAAGAAAGACGAAACCAATTTGCTTTTTAACTTGCAATTTCCCTCTAACGAAAGGAACATGTGTACAAGTGTTTAATATTTGGCTTACGAAACGCGACTCTTTGTAATATTAAAATTAAAAACAAACATTGAATAAAAAAATAAAAAAATAACAAATAAAAGTTAATCAATAAAATGTGCCTTTTTTATAAAACGAGCATGCAAAATACTCGCTTTCAATTGGTTGAATTCCAATATAGGCAGCCAATCAGAAATAAGCAACTGTTTGTGTTATCCGTATGAGTGAACACCTTCGCACAGTCCATAATGAGAAGCATTGAATCATAGTTTGCAACAAGAAACTAAGTTCTTGACACCATGGTGTCACTAAGTGCCACACAAATTCTTATCAGAAAAATTCTGGTCGTAACCGCTGGCGCTTGGCTACTAGCATCTCAGCAAAATACACGTCACAGACTTCTAAACAGTGACAGCTTGTCGGTTTGATTCGCTCGTTTTTACAATTCAAGCCGACACACCTGCGGAAAGAACACGACGTCGTTTCATCTGAGATCCATCCTTTTCACTTTCAACCGTTTTTATTTTTAACTGTTCCACATATTACCTGCGAACATATTTTTGATTCTCTTTGAACTTGTCATAACAAAACAACACTTTCTTTGTGAACACTCCTTAATTTCTTTCCTTGATTCACGAATTTTGATTGTTCAACAAAAGCATAAACTACAGCTGATACGTTATGTTCGAATGTTTTCATTTACTTTTGATATTGTCGTGTGTGTGTGTCTGTACTTTTCCCTACGCAATAACTCTGTCAATTTTCAGTCTACAGACTCGAAATTTGATATACAGGGTACTGAGATTTGGAAAAATCTTTGTAATCCGTTTTCAGCCAGAAATTTGGCTGTTGAGGGGTCAGTTTAACGATTTGACCTTTGAGAACTCTACCGAACTCCTCCGACAATTTTTGGTCTAAACACTTGAAATTTTAGATATAGGTTTCTTGAACATAGATCTAACTTAATAACTTGATTTGAGCCCCAAACAAATGTTAAGAGGTCATAATAGGCGTCAAAGTTTAAAAAATTGACCGCTTTTTTTCTTTTTTTGCTCCACATACACCTCCAAACACCCGGGCAACGCCGGGCTGAAATGCTAGTATACCATAAATTACATTTCAGTTATCACAAAACATCAATTATGATCTTTATTTTTTTAATTTAGGTAAAATTCGCCTATGTTTGAAAAAAGATCATATTTGTGTGATAATTGGAATGTAATTTTACAGTGTGTATGTTTATTATATATATATATATATATATGCTCTGGGGGTAATTACATCTTTATTGAGCTTATTATTCATAACAATTTTCGAATTTTAAAAGGAATTTGAAGACCCGACGTTGCCCGGGATTGAATGATCAACAAATTTTTCACACCATATTTTTATTATCATTGAAATCAGTGAAGTCGCCCATTTTTCAAACAAATCGATTGATTGCCTGCTCTAGTTGGGGACCCATCGCGGTGCACTAGGAGAAAGCTCACATGCCTCTCTCTGTGACTTAGTTCATAGTACATTGTAGTCTACATTGCACTGTAGAGAACCTACTGTTGATTTTATAAAATTATATATATGGCTTGAATTAGTTTAAAATGCAAAAGTAAATCATACTTCATTTGTGTACCAAAAGGAAACCATTTCAAACGCGCCCCTGTCATATCAAAGACCCTATTGTAGATTTTATATGCGGAGGCTTTCGCCTTGTGTTGTATAAAAACTTCTCAAATGCACTTGTGATGTTAGGCTGTGTTAGGTGTTAACTTTAGTCAAAATCGTTTGTTCCTTCCTTCATCAAATTATTTCGATTAGTGATACTTATTGAAGACATTCTGATACAAAACCTAAGAACACTGCCAGGCACATAAAGTACCTTTGTGTGAGATTTCATAAAAATAAGCCCAGCCGTTTTCAAGTCCATAGGGAACAGACTTTCAGACACACAGTTCCTTATATATATATATATATATATATATATATACACACACTTCTAAAATGTAAAACTATTATCGGCCCAATCGTTTTGGAGACCACAGGAAATGAACTCACATACACATGCAAACAAAGCACCCTTCCATATATAAATACACACACAGACACACGTGTGTGTATATATATATATATATATATATATGAGCTAACAGTTAATACAATATGTTAAAAAAACAAATTGAAATGAGTTAAAAACATATTTAATCTGAAAAGGAAACACTAGATAAATGGATAGTCCTTAATCCGCGGAGTTTCGAAGAAATACTCTCCTTCTCATCAGAGGGTAGGAATTAGCAAAATGCGGGATCGGATTTTGCATGCAGAAGTATTTGATGAAACAACAAGTAAGTCAAAGATCTTACTTGAAAACAAAATAAGTTAAGCAGAGGGAATATGGTAAAGAAAAAGGTGATTACACATGACTGGATAGTCTGGTGGAAGATAAAAAATCCAGTGACGTTAAAATCCAAATGTAAAACTTCAAGAAAGTTAAAAGAATTTCCATTTGTACAATATAATTATATATACACACACACACACTCGCACACACTTTTAAAAAAAGTATTTTTTATTATACTCTAAAGACCTATGTCATCCATACTGTTTCGTTGAATGAAAGCTTTTCAGTCTGGCTGGACTGGCACCTCTCCCTAGCCAGGAATCAAATTTTATAGTTAGCCGTTGCTCAAAACAAGGTACATCAAGAAGATTGACTGGGAAGCCATCAGTGATCGCACCAGAAATGCCCTATAGTGTAGCATCTTTCTCTGCGGAACAATGTGCAAATGAGGATACTGAATAGTTCAAAGCAGCGATTAAAGCACACATTCCCACATGGAAGTTTTATAGCAAACCCCACTCTCACCAATAGCTCATTTCTACTTGCACAGCTTTCATTGCTCAAAAGCAGCATGCATCCCACAACCTTATCCAACATAAGTTTATACTATTAAAAAAATTCTCCACTGAGGTTATCTCAGTTCTCTCTAAACTCTTCAACAAATTACAGAATCGTGTTTGCCTGCTGGAAAATTATTTCTGTAGTACCAGTTTCAAGAATCCTGGCAACAAAACTGACCCACTAAACTATCACCCCATTAACCTCTTCTCTCTTTTCGCCAAAATCTTTGAGTCCTTAATCAATCAAGCACTAGTTCGCCACCTCATAGATCCTGAATTTCTTTCTAACTAACAGTATGGATTTAAGCAAGACTATTCTACTGGAGATATCCTAACTGTAATCTCTGAATATATTATGCACAGAATAAGGCAGGGGAGGCTAGTGTAGTAACCCTAGATATAGCTAAGGCCTTTGACAAGGTTTGGCATGATTGTTTTTTCATAAAATGTCAAATCATATGGTATTACTAGACGAATACTCAACATAATCAAAACTTAGAAAAATCCAGGTTGTCCGCGATGGTTATACATCAAAACATGATATAAATGTGGTGTTTGCCACAAGAGTCAATCTTTGGACCTTCATTATTCTTGATGTTCATAACATAACCTGATAAAATTGTCTCAGAGATGAGTATATTTGTTGATATCACACTCTATAACAGACATGATGGGAAAACAAATTAATACCTATCTAAGGAAATAGCTCGAGCCTTAAAGGAAGACTGTAGTGGAATGGAGGCATAAATGAATGGTAACATTCAATGCTGCTAAGACTAAGCTTCTTTCCTTTTAGTAATTGCAAGAAACCTTCTCAACTACTGATGACCATGACTAATAACATCCTCCCCGAGAGCTCATCACTTAAAATCCTTAGCTTAACATTCACAGGTAATATGAACTGGAACAGATACATTCAAACCTTTTCAAGACTGCTGCAAAAAAGGTGGGCTCTCTTTATCATGCTAGAAAATTGCTTGCACCTGAGTATGTTGTATCTCGACAAGGCCACCATTCGCCCATGCATGGAGTATTTTTTGCCACATCTGGGCTTGTGCATCTGCCACTAGTCTTCCTTTTTAGATCGGGTCCAAAAAGTTTCCAATCTAATAGGTCCCCCATTATCAACCTCTGTCCTATCACAAACATGTTATATCCCTCTGACTGTTTTACAAGTATTTTAATGGAATGTGCTCCAATGAACTCTAGGCACTTGTACCCCTTTGACATAAATATCCTGACCAACCCAACAAGCAACAAGATCCCACAATAGAGATGCTTAAATAGCGGAAAACCTTCAACTCAAATAGTTTCTTCTCTTGAAATGCAAGACTTTCAAATTCTCTACCAGGTCTCTGTTTCTGACATGCAGAATTTCAAGTGTAATGTGAACAATGTTTTCTTATCTTCACGTCGGCTAAAACTTGTACCGCAAAAAAAAAAAACGAAACCCTTTAAATAATCGTCCAGTACAAGGGAGGTTACTCCTTTGATTTTATGCGTTTTTTAGGTTTTTATGCGTTTTTTAGAAAAATAATTTTCTTGGAAATATTTTTTAAATTTTATTTACCTGATATAATCGAATTATTTGATCAATTTTTGTCACCTTAAAATAAAATGTTTCTCAATTTTCTATAATTGTTTTCTATCAACCCATAGTGGATCCTAGAACCAAGGATTCTTTTTTTTTACTTTTTTTTTCTTTTACAAATCTTTTTTTCAAATTTTTTTCTTTGTCTTTGTTTTGAAATGAGAAAATCATTTGTTTTGTTTATTTTTAAGCTGTTTCCCTAATCGACGTTAATATTTATTTTTCGGCTCTCAACCGAAGAAGGCTGATGGGCAGATCATCAAAAATTGAAAACAAAAAAAAATAGCAAAGCTTACGATGTCAGTCTAAAGAAAAATAATAGAAATAAAATTCTTACAAGTTTATTTAGCAAATAATTTTTTTAATGAATGAATGAATGAATCACCGTTTATCAAGACCAAAAGCTATTTGAGGATAAGGGTTAATAAGATGAACAGTTGAATTATGTGAGAATTTAAAATCCCTACATATGATGAACAAAGTTCCTTTATAAAAGTATCCATGTGTTGAACACAATACTGCAGGGCTGCTTCTCAGCTGACTGTAACATGGTAGCTTTCAAGTCCAGTGTAAACAAGTTCTTGCCAATCTGTTTTCTTAAATAATCAAATTCTACCCAATTTCCACCGCTAACAATCATTACGATGTGTCGCTTACCAACTATCACATTCATTAACTCTTATTCTTGAGTGGCCGTTAGACCTTGATAAAAAATAAAATCTATAAAAAACAGCCAACTAAGAAAACAGCATTTTTTTCTTTATCAAAAACATCAAAACATAAAATATGAGGACTAAGAGCAACACTGGGAGGTGGGGAGGGGGGGGTATGTAGCTATCCATCATCGGTATGGCGTATTAGCTTTCGTGGAACTAATCTACCCAATTGACAACTTTTGTTTTTTGTTTGTGCCCCCTCGACATACATATGCCTGACAAACCAGCTTAGCAACAAAATCTCACCCCTTCACTGTTGAGGTCCATAAATGCAAGAAAGCTTTCTCCTAGTCTAATCGTTTCTTCCCTTGAATAGCTAGACTTTGGAATTCCCTTCCTCCTACCTGCTTCCCTGCCTGTACTGATATGCAGAAGTTTAAATGTAATGTAAACCAACATCTTGTTCATCTTCTCTAAACATGGTCCCGAATAGTTAGACCTTGCGTCAAAGAGACAATATGCATTGTTGAGGGTGAACATGAGTAAAGTGTCGCTTGATGTCCACACACCTATCTCCTCATACAAGCTAAGACTTCCCCGATGTAAATGCCAATTTAGTCATCAAATAGCCATGGAACAAGTAGTACGAGTTCACATAGTAAGAACTGGAATAAAATCAACAAAGATTTGGGGTTAAATTGAGTTGATTTGCAAGAAAAATGGGCAATCCATTACAATCATTAAACAAACTGACTTCAAAATTGCTTGCAGGTCAAGTTTGGTTTGCTCTGGTTCATCTTGAACAAGATGACCTGCTTAGACCAGTTTCACAATATGACCAGCCTACATTCCACACACCTGCACACTGCATATCATAAAGACCAAATTCCATGAAACTGATTGTGTTTGCAGCGAAGATTATATCCTGCTGCCCAACATCGCTTGTTCCTGGTGTTCGCCAAGGATCTGTCAGGAGACATCTTGCGGAAGGTTCTTCTTTGGGTTGATACTTGATAAGTTATTTACTATTTTGAAGATCTCCGTACATACCTCCAAGTCTGGAAATAGTTAAACTTGTGGGATTTATCTCAATATCAATAAACCTAAAAGATGTTTAAAAACTAAAAGTCACTTTTAGAACTGCCAGCAATCACTGCAAAAGGATTATAGAAAACGTGAAAGTGTATGCTCAGTCTTTCAATCCAAAGTAAATGAACAGGTTAGGCTTAATTCTTGTGAGTTTTGGCAAATAACAAACAAGATCTTAAATAGATGTATATCTTCTATCCTAACCCTCATCAATGGGCCTGATGTGATTTTGTGAGCATCTGACAAAACCATGGACTATTATGTGTGGAGCTCAGTTGAGAAAGACCCTAACAATTGAGAGAACCATCTTATGAAAAACAATCTCATCAGTAAATTAAGAAATATTAATGTTTTCATTAAAATAATTTATAAATTAAGATTCTCTACAGTGCAATATACATTACAATGTATGGTAGACGAATTCACTGCATAAATTCATATGAAACTTTTACCCAGTGCAACAAGATCGATCTCCAAATAGAGCAGGTAATCAATCGATTTGATTGGAAAATTGGCTGATTTCACAGATTTCAATGACAATAAAAAAGCTCATTCAATCCTGGGCAATGTCCGGTCTTCCTACTAGTAATTAGATAAAAATCATAATTAAAATCTATTTTTTTATTTTTTTTAAATTTTTTTTATTTTTTTATTTTTATTTTTTTAATGAATCTGGGAAATATTCACGGGCACCACTAGTGAAATATTACAAGGATAATCTAAACTTAGACGTTGGTTGAAGGGAAGTTATTTGTGTGACAGCAGAACTCTGCTCTATCATACATCCAGAAAACCAATGGACTATTATATGTGGAGCTCAGTTGAAAAAACACTAACAATTAAGAGAACCGTCTTATGAAAAACAATAATCTCATCAATAAACATTCAATTAAGAAATATTTAATGTTTGCATAAAATGATGGATGGGTGGGGAATAAGTTAAATTACTTCAGTTAATTACAATTTGCAGCTAATTAGAACAATCAAAATTGAATTTTATTTTAACCATAACTCAATCACAGAACTAAAGAATATTTTAACATTTATTTTGTGTCATTAAAGTGTATAGGACAAAAATCTAAGCAAACAAACGTCAACAAATCCAGTTTTAGCATAAAAGTCATTTGTGTGGCAGCAGAACTCTGCTCTCGGTTATACATCCAGAAAATCCATCGACTATTATGTGTGGAGCAGAAAACCATTCTGCGTGAATGTCACCTCAAATAAAGTTAGTAATACATACTCTGCGTGTTGTTTTTGTCAACCCAGACAATCTAGGTGGCACAGGCATGTCGGTATACAACTAAGAATCTGGATGACGACAGTGAAACTGGCATAGGGCTAACCACTTCCCTAGACAAATTTATAATTAAAGGATACTCTAACATCTAAATCTGACCCCCAAGATCACCATGGGCTAAACGTTGTCTTAAGGAGAATAGTTTCCCATCTCCCTGGAAAATCTCATCAGTATGCCCTGTATTTAAGAATTCAGGTGATCGCTCATCCCCCTCTCAGTACAGGCCAATAAGTCTCCTGTGCGTCATGAGTAAGTTGCTAGAATCTGTGTTAAATACAGAAGTAATCAACCATCTCAACAAAAATAACCTTCTTAGTGACACTCAATATGGTTTCCGTTCTGCTAGATCTACAGCAGATGTCCTTACAGTTATATCGCATAGGATTAGCAAATCTCTCGACGATGGCAATCTTTCTAGGGCAATTGCTCTTGACATATCGTGAATGTCGCTAAAAGTAAAGTTAGTAATACATACTCTGCGTGTTGTTTTTGCATTTTAAACTTTAATTCAAGCAATTATATAAATAAAAATAATTTTATAAAATCAACAGCAGGTTCTCTACAGTGCAATGTAGACTACAATGTATTGTGGACTAAGTCAGTGTGGAGAAACGTGAAGCTTTCACCTGGTGCAACGCGGTGGGTCTCCAATTTGAGCAGGTAATCAATCGATTTGATTGAAAAATGGGCGATGACACCGATTTCGACAATAAAAATATTGGAAGTGTGAAACATTTGTTGATCCTCATTCAATCCTGGGCAAGGTTGGGTCTCCCTGCTAGTAATTAGATAAAATCATAATTAAAATCTATATTTTAGTGAAATATTACAAGGATAATCTAAACTTAAACGTTAGTTGAAGGGAAATCATTTGTGTGGCAGCAGAACTCTGCTCTGTCATACATCCAGAAAACCAATGGACTATTATATGTGGAGCTCAGTTGAAAAAACACTAACAATTAAGAGAACCGTCTTATGAAAAACAATAATCTCATCAATAAACATTCAATTAAGAAATATTTAATGTTTGCATAAAATGATGGATGGGTGGGGAATAAGTTAATTTACTTCAGTTAATTACAATTTGCAGCTAATTAGAACAATCAAAATTGAATTTTATTTTAACCATAACTCAATCACAGAACTAAAGAATATTTTAACATTTATTTTGTGTCCTTAAAGTGTATAGGACAAAAATCTAAGCAAACAAACGTCAACAAATTCAGTTTTAGCATAATATAAGATCTGGAAGCGTGTTTCTTAGTTAAAAACGATACATTTTTTTCACATGTGACAAAAAAAAAAAAATTATAAATGTGAGAATTTTTTAATATTTCGGGCAGCCCTCTGTTCTTTATCAATCTTTTTTAATGGAAGTTTATTGAATACACAACTTCAGTGAAAAAACTAGACATATTTCAAACTTGTACGACATTCATTTCAAAAGATCTGAGATAACGCTTTTTATCTTAATGCATGTGTTGCTCCGTGTGAAATTGTACGTTTGACCTGCAAGAGAATTTCTCTTAGCATCTATGTATGCATGTCGTGTTTTGTTAGCGTTAGGTACAAATGTTTTTTTAGTAGTGTCCAAACGAGATCAAAACATAAACAGTCTGTGGATATTTGGTATAATCATGTTGACAAACCAGTTCTTGTTATATTGCCAAAGTTAAGCAACGTTGAGGCTGGTCAGTACCGGATGGGTGACCATTTGGCAACCCCAGGCACTGTATGCAGGGACCATCAACACCCCTCTGTTAAAATCTAACAATCATCTCCTTTGATGAGGATATACAAGCAATTGGGAACCACTCATGAATTTTATGTTCCCATGAAACTTCTTCCTTTGGAGGAAGCCTGTTCAACTCCCAAGGAACGTGCCACTTTGGTACAGTGAAGTCTGGGTATTTATGAAGGCTGATAGCAATGCAGAAAAAACGAATGATGAAAGAAAGTGAACAAAAATCGTCTATTTATTTATTTTTTTCAAAGACTTTTCACATTTTGAATCGGTAAATATAAAACTTGCTGCTTAATATTCATAAAAAAAATATCCATAATGGTGTAACATCTTTAATAATTTCGGGAGAAACCTCCCCATTTCTCAAAAGGAAGTAATCCTACTATTAAAAATATTCATGATAGAAAATCTTTTAATAATTTTAAGAGTAATCTCCCCTTCCCCCAAAAGTTGTACTCGTTTGTCGTGTAGATTGCACAGTATTATTTCCACTTCAATATCGATGTTTTTTTGTTTTCATCATTAATTGAATATCTTTTTAACATAATTTACAGATTATAGATTGAAGTCATTGTTCTTTCAACATTAAAAAAAAAAAATTGAACATATTCTATATTAAAAATATTATATTCAAAGCCTAAACAAATATGAATTCTCAAATTAAGTTAAAAAAAAAAAAATTTTTTTTTCAAATAAAACTTCATCAAATAAATATTAAACTACGTTTTATTTAAAATGAAGTGTTCTGAATATTTATTTGAATTGCTAAAGTAATTATTAGGCAGTTACACCGTAAAACAAATTTCAGGTTAAAAAAGAAGTACATACCACATAAGACCTGTTTCAGTGTAATAAAAATATCCTGATAAAAAAATCTAACCTTTTATTTCTGTAGATTAGACACCGTTTCCATGTAGTATAAATAATTATTAGTTATGAATGGAAAACACAGAATTATCAGTTCAAACATTTGCCCTTCTAAGTCTCTTGTGTTGAGTATCTTCATTTTTTTTTTTTATTTATTTTTTTTTTTTTTAGTTCCATTTTCCTTTAAAACGTTTCTCCAACACTGAAATATCCTGATGGAATCTGATGTTCATCACTCACATCAGATTCTCTACAAAATTTTCAAAAGTGACAATGTAAAAAAAAAACAAAAAACAACAAAACTACCTTATTCAACAAGAAAGCCAGAAATGGATTTTCCATGCCATTTTGCATATCAAAATGGCCACACATGTCCTGTATTTTTTTTTCCTAGTGTTGCACAGTGTTATTTTATTTTTAGTTATATAAATGGATATTATTGGTACCATTTATTATCATGCAGAATAAATGAATTCATTTAGTGATAACTAGTAAAATTGTGCATTTAAAAACAAGTTTAAAGATTCAAAATTGATACTAGAATTGTCCATAAGAACATGTGGCATAGTGGATACAGTATATGATTAAATTCAATTCTAAGTTACTCTGAAGGCTGAAGGTTCAATCCTTAATGTGGGCGACACTCAAAATACAATCATAAATTACTTAGGACTTTTACCAGTCAAAACTGACAGAGCAAGAACATGCTACTACTCCTGTGGATTAAACAATGGATTTCAGAGTTCAACAAAATACACCTGAAGAAGGTCGGCGGTTACATCAACCAAGGCATTGTGAAAATAACATTCAAGATGAGAATAGTAGTTTGAATAATCGAAATACAAATTAGCAAATTTAGAAATATGCTTGCGTTTTGATTTTTATCAAATGAATAGAAATATTAACATTAAATCTTAGGTTTTATTTAAAACCGTGTTCTGAATGTTTATTTGCTGAAGTAATTTTATTGGCCAATGATTTGCAGTTACACAAGTTAATATTTTTTTTATTTCTATTTTATTTATGTTCACAAGAAAGTTCTTGCAGTTTTTAAGTGTTAAATTCAGACGAACATAACTCTGCTCAAACAAAAATTTATTGATCGATATAAGTACCATCAGAATCAATAGACTTTTGCCAACACAAAACAAATGCCAGTAGCATAAAAAAAATCTTGTGTTCTGGTGGTGAAGTTGCTGAAGGCATATTTGATATCATTTATGTTTTTGAAGCATTTCTCATGCAGAAAGTTGTGGAGATGCTTGAAAAGTGGTAGTCTGTAGGAGCGAGGTCTGGAGAGTATGGTGGATGAGGTCGTTTCGTAACTCAATTCGTCCAAATTCTGCAGGGTTGATTTAGCAATGTGTGGTCGGGCATTATTGTGGAGGAGAATTGAGCCTTTTCTGTTGACTAATGCTGGATGTTGTCAGTTTCTGATGCATTTTTTCCATTTGTTGACAGTACTTGTCCACTATTATGGTTCTCTCTGTATTCCAAAAAAACTAATGGATGAGACCGGTCACAGACCACTAAACAGTCAGCATGATCTGCTTTTGATGTAACTCTAGCTTTGAGAAGTGTCATGGAGCTCTGTCGATATCTAACCACTGAGCTGAGCATTGCCAATTGTCATACAGAACCCACTTTTCATCACGCTTCACAACCCGGTCAAGAAACGCGTCGTTCTTGTTGCGTAAAAGAAGGGAAGAGGACACTTCATAATGGCATTTCTTTTGATTGTCGTTCAATTCGTGAGGTACCCATTTCTCAAGTTTTTTTTTTTTTCTTTCCAATTTCTCAAGTGGTTGAAAATTCAGAAACAAGTACTCAAACATGTGTGCATGATTTGGCTTCAATTAAGTCTCTTAATTGATTATTAACATCCTATGGCCGACCACTACGCTCAAGATTATCATTGCCACCCCAAAATATTTTAAATCACCATTGTGCTATGCGTTCAGTAGTGGTTCCTGGGCCAAATGCTTCGTTGATAATGTGAACTGTTTCAGCAGCTTTTCGACCTAGCTTGAATTGAAATGAGAAAATTGTGCAAATGTGCCTTTTTCCATCTTGTATTCAACGTTCTGAAAATAAGACATAATTGTTTTAAAACGATTGTGATTTAAATGACAGACCACAAAACGTTCTCTAAAATGATATAAAAAGTAAAGGTTTTATAATGAAAACTTACTTGAAAATACATCATTCAAAATTAAAAATTCCACGAGAACTTTCTTGTCAACCTAATATTGTTGTGTAGGAGAAATGAAGCTTCTAACATTTTGAAAGATAAAAGAATATATATTTTTCTCTTCATCAAGACTTAGATATTGTGACGTCATGGCGAACATGATGTCTCAGATGGTAATTGGAACATCCATGTAGTCTGTGTGTTCCTGATAATGAACAAACGTTTGTTGACATTTGGATAAGTTCGAATCATGAAAGGAAATGTATGAAAATATTTTTGAAACAAAACTATTTTTATACATTTTTTTTTTTTTTTTTTACATATTTGGTTGAAAGTTCTTTCATTTTTGTATCTCAAATGTCTAAAAAAAAAAAAGTTAACATCCTACAAAAATTATACTCACTTTTTTTTTTTTTTTTTTTTTTTTTAAAACGAAAACTTAAAAATCAAACATTGGAATTTTCAGAATTAAAACGAGGAATCAATTTCAAATGATATTGTAAAAATGAATTTTAAAATTGTGAAGCTAATAAAAATTATTTTAAAAAATAATTTTTTTTTTTTTTTAATATTAAAAAAAAATGGTTTAACGAACAAGATTGGCAGGAGTAATCTCCCTTGGATTGATCAAACTTTAAAAAGCAATCTTAACGGAAACTGTTCAAAATAAACACCTGCACACACATACGCGCGCGTGCGCGCACACACCCACACACACACACACACTTACACACACGCGTGCGCGCAAAAAGACACGGACAAAAAACACACACGCATAAAAACACACACGTACAAAAGACAGATGCACAAAAATCAGATACGCACAAAAAACACTCACAAAAATAAGATTTTATTTTTATTTCATTTTTTCTTTTTACATAGGCATCATCACTTATCAAGGCCAAGAGGCCACTCGAGGATAAGGGTTAAAGCGTGTACAGTAGAAATTGGACAATATAGTAATTGTTAGTAATCGAGATTCGGTAAATTTGTTAACTTATATGGAACGGCTCATCAAAAACTTGTTTACGTTAGACTTAAAGACAACCATATTGTAATCAGCTGGAAAGCAGGAAAACGGAGGACAATTCCATAGGCGCGCAGTTCTAAGAAAAAGCTTTACTCATGGAATCTACGCTTAGGTTTAGGCACAGATAAAGAGTGGGGGAAACTAGTGATAGTGTTTTCTGCTAGACTGGTGTTTCTTGTGAAAGTTTGGCGAGGGGGGCGGCATAGAATGGAGTTCAGCCGAGCACCTGCCATGAAAATAACGATAAAGCAGAGACAAACTCACAACATCTCTTCTGTGAGAAAGAGGTTGCAGAGAAGAGAAAAAGACATCCCCCACAAGGCTACGAAGTCTATTTTGAACTCTATCAAGGCAGGGTAAGTCTTTTCTAGCAGCTCCTGCCCAGATGTGGCAACAGTACTCCATCATTTGGATTATTTGTAAAGCAAATTCTTAATCTTTTAATCTTAGTCTTGAAAATTAGAATTAAAACAAGAAATAAACTAAAAAAAAAAAAAAAATTCTAAAATTGTGAAACTAAACTTATACATTCATGATTTTTATACATTCATGATTTTTATACATTCATGATTTTTATACATTCATGATTTTTATACATTCATGATTTTTATACAATCACGTGTTAAATTGTACTTGTTGATGATGCCATGCTCCTGGCATAATAGCAAATTGAATGTCTACACATCTTAAGTAAGGGTTAAATCCTTAGAAAATGACTTTCTGTATCTGCTAGTATGAGGTAAAAAAAAAAAAAAAAATTTCATGCTACTAAGATTGAGCTTCTTTCCGTTACGAAAATTAAGAAATTTTTCCAACCACCCATTATCATAGCTGGTAACGCCCTTTTCAAGATTCCAACAAACGCCCCAGGATGACATTCTCAGGCAACACGAAAGGGATTAAGTACATAGAAGATACTGCCAAATCTGCTGCAAATAAGATAGGCTCCCTCTAGCAGGCTAGAAATTATCTAACATTTATTGTTACCTTACATCTCTACAAAATTATTATTCGCTTGTGCATGGAGTGTTGCTACATTGGAGCTGATGCCCCTCTTCGACGGGTTGCAAAATAAGAATGTCTGACTTTATAGATCCTTTACTGGTTGCCAAGCTACAAGTCCTGTCTCTCCCTAATGTTGCATCCCTGTGCTTGTTTTACCCGTACTTCCATAGAATGTGCTGCGATGAACCCGACTGCACTTGAATCCCCAAACAAAAATACCCTAATTAGTTACGAAAGTCCACCCCTTCACTGGAGAGATCCCAAATTATGAAAAAATGTTCAACTTTCCTCAAACTGTTTACCTTTCTACTGCCTGTTTCTTTGATAGTACCAACTTTAACAACACATGTGAATATTGGCAGCAGCCAAACGATAGATGGTTAGCGAAGGTATTAGCAGCAGCTGTTTTTGCACGTATGCACGGGCTTGTCATAAAAAAGAAAGAACAGCACATGGTCGAAGAGAAGCAACAGTGTGTGACAAAAAGATGGATGTGTAAAAAAAAAAAAAAAAAAAAAAAATGTAAAATCTAAGTAAAAAAAAATGGCTGCCGAAGGCTAGTGTGAAGTCGGGAGAAAGGAAAACGCATTTAGGTGGGATGGACGTGTGGCCCTGTGGTGGCGGCAAGAGAATTTTAAGCTGGTGTCTAGATGACAAAATAAACAGTAAAAAAACAAAAACAAGATACCGGCATCGCTTGGAAAATAAGGGTAATGCCTTTTTGCTAAAACCAAAAAGCAGTTTGATTTATTTTTGTTTGTTCCTTTTCGACGGTGCCAGACGGTATGGGGGGGGGGGTCTGAGAGGTTTTAGAGACACGGGGGGGGGGGTCTGAGAGGTTTGAACTGTAACGAACACGGTTCCAGCGTAACAGCCATGTTACACAACATGCATAAATTTAAATGTAATATGAACAAATATCTTGCTGGCAAAAGCCCCACCCAGATTGCCTCTATAAGTCTGGCCCTAATCGCAGTAAGTTTCGGTAACAATGTCTTGTTTGGGGGGAATAGAAGTTTTCGGATTTTTTATTTTGTTTATTTATTTATTTATTTATTTTTTACGCCCAATAATCATTGTTTGCTTGGATTGATGAGACTTTTTATAACGATTAAATTTTGCACACAAACAAATGATTTGTTAAATAAATTTCTGAACCGTTTTGGTTCTTCCTCGGCAGATGATGGTTACGGTGGAAGTGGAAGGCTGTTTGATAAGTGCATAAACATAATTTAAATTAGTTTTTGTCCAGAATTCTCCTTGTATATATTTAAAAAAAAAAAAAAAACGAAAAGAAAGAAAAATATCCGTAACGAAACAAAAATATATTCCGAAAATAATGTAAATTGATAGTTTTTTGTTTTTTTTTATATAAAGAAAATCATTTTTTAGCGATTAATAAGAAATCGTAGGCATTACAATATAAATTTAGTAAGTATGAATTTATGAGTTTTTCTTGATATTTATTTTTTCAAAGTGGCGCACGAGACGATCGCTCCTCGTATACTAATTAATTTTTTTTTATTAGAAAAATAAAACTACTTGATTAATTTACGTGATTTTTAGAATGTTTTTCATGGGTATGTACACCATATCAATTTATAATATATATATATATATATATATATATATATATATATATATATTATAAATTGATATATATATATATATATATATATAGGGGAAATTCTTGACCCTTTCTTAAATTAATTTTGGAGGTTAAAAATAAAAATCTTGATAATCTAATTGAATAAAATCCGAAAAAAAAAAATTGCTTTCAGATTAGAAAAATTACTGAAATTAGTGACCCGTTGGGTCACTAATTGAGCTCAGGTCGAACTGCTTGAATTTGGAAAAAGTTGGTTTAAGAAAAAAATGAGGAAAACAAAATCTAAAAGTAGTCTTTCATTTTATCTCTTTTCCCTCTTTCTGTCCCACTCTCTCTTTCACCCATTCTCTTTCCTCGATATGACCTTAAACTATATCCGATGGTGAAGCCCCAGCTTGTGGGCGTTAGGGAGTCTCCCAGGCCCACTCTGACTCTGAGTGGTAATACCTGTTAGGATCACAACTATAAGTTAAATAGAAACCAACTTGAAAAAAAATAAATAAATAAATTCTATTAAAAATTGTTCTTCAAAATACTGGATTCGGCATTAAATAATCTGAAAAGGGTTGATATGCCGTAAAACAAAAACAACCAACACATTCTCTTTCATTCTCTACTGCTCCCTTTTACCCCCCCTTTCTTTCTCTCTCCAGCTATGGATAAAAAGTATCAATATTTGTGGTGATATTGTTTATACTGGATTCTACCAATTTTCTGTTTTCCATTATGAATTTTTTTTATTGTTGTAATCTGTTAATTATTATATGAAAAATACAAATCGATTCTTCATTCGAAACCTAT
Source organism: Euprymna scolopes (assembly GCF_053919585.1). NCBI lineage: Eukaryota > Metazoa > Mollusca > Cephalopoda > Sepiida > Sepiolidae > Euprymna > Euprymna scolopes. The sequence goes on along the minus strand of NC_136487.1, from coordinate 175,003,616 downwards.
TTTCACTATTAATAAACAGTGTGCGAGGAAGACACTGACGTTCTTGGCTTTCTTCCAGCCAAGATTAAACTGTAGTAGAACATGAGAACCAGGAGGAGAGGGGTGGGGTTAAACAACATACAGTGAGGATGAAAGTGATAGACATTAAGAAATGGGTCATATGGTGAGTTAATTGCAAATTGAAGCCAATTAGAATTTTTTTTTTTTAACAGAACTGAGGAATATTTTTGCATGTATTTTGCGGTTGATCTCTTAATTCTTATGGACCCATGGCATAATGGATAAAGTATTTGGTAAAATTCAAGTTGTAAGTTGCACTCTTCTTGAAGTTGAAGGTTCAATCCTCAGTGGGGGTGATAATCGAAATAAAATTGCAAATTATTTAAGACTTTGCATCAGCAGGAGCAACACTTTGCAGTTTGCTCATTTGAATTTGTTGGGTTTATAAGTTCAGTGTTGATTGGTGCAAGCATTCAAATTCACTTTAGGTTTGTTCAATCAGAGTCCACCTCTCAGGTGACTTGAGTACGTGACAGAATTAATAAAATTGGCGAATCAGATTCAGTTTGATTTGTCAGTTTAAATGCTATTTGGGTCTGATTTTGGAAATCCAACGATATATATATATGATTTTGTCTGTAACACCCATTGTGTGTCGCTTTGCATTAGAATGTGTACGTGTATGAATGTGTTTGTGCGCGTGCAGGTAAACTAAAATTGCAGATGCATCAGATATCTCTCCACCACTTTGTGACTGCGCGCGCACGCGAGTTGAAAATGAATAGAAGCCTCCCTCGCCCCAAGGGGAGCGAGTGAAGAGGAAATGTTGTCCTCTCGTTAATCATGTGCTGATTTTTTTTTCAACTGGTTTTCTTGACAAATATCCGAGTTTAAATTACATTTAATCTGCTCCCAGTGCATGGTTTTATTTTAGCATGAAAAAGCGATTTTGCTGATATGTGGTGCGGACATAGTTGAAAGCATATCACATGACGAGCCATTTTCTTTTTTTGTTTTCTTTTTCCATGCTGAATATGCCGCTGGGAGTCGGATTTTGTAAGAAAAATCTCATTTCTTTTATAGATATTTTTTGGTCGCGGCTTGTTTCCGTTCGCTCCGTTTGTTATTGTAAAATTGGGAAGGAGTCTTTTTTTTTTCTCCCCCCCCCCCACACAATTTATAGATAAACTTGATCTCTAATGACTTTAAGTGGATATATATTACAGTATTTTTATGTATTTGCCGGAACCAGCTTGGGGGAGGGGGGGTCATATTAAATTTGTTAATATTAGGTTTGTTAGTATATCTTGTGTAGTTTCTGACTTTTAGCCAGAGACATATAAACACAGAATTACGACTTTAACTACAATAGAAAATGAAACGAGAACAAATCGATTTTAAAAATTCAATCTGCACAATTAGTTATGTAAATCTCCTGTTAATATTCATAAATGACCTTGCCAATGAGATTTCCTCTGAAATATTTGCTGATGACGTCACACTCTATAACATAACTCAAAGGTAAAACTAATGAACCCATATCTAAAGAAATGGCTAAAACTCTAGCGGAAGACCTCTAGTTTGTAGTGGAATGATGCTGTAACTGGTTTGTAACGTTCAATGCTGCCAAAACTAAACTTATTTTGTTCAATAATTACAAGAAACCTTCTCAACCACTGATTGCCATGGCTAATGATATACTGCCTGAAAATACTTCCCTCAAGCTTTTAGGGTTAACATTCACAGACAACATGAATTGGAACAAATACATTGAGGCAATTGCCAAGGCTGCTGCAAGGAAGGGCTCTCTCTATTGTGCTAAAAGGCTATTCACACCTGAGAGTATCCTGTATCTCTACAAAGCCACGGTTCGCCCATGCATGGAGTATTGTTGTCACATCTGGGCTAGTGCATCTGCCACTAGTCTCTCGTTCCTAGACTGGGTTAAAAAAAAAAAAGTCGCCAACCTAATAGGTCCTGAACTATCAACTAAACTCTAACCTCTGTCCCATCGCTGAAACGTGGTATCCTTGTGCCTGTTTTACAACTATTTCAATGGCAAGTACTCTGACGAACTCGAAGTACTAGTACCCCCGCGACAATACCTCGACAAACTCAACAAGCAGCAAAATCCCACCCCTTGATTCTATAAAGCCTTTTACGCGAATAACTTTTTCGCTCGGACTGCTGCACTTTGGAATTCCCTCTCGGACCCCCGTTTCCCTGACTGTATTAACATTCAAAAATTTGTAGAAGACCAGGATATAAATACCCTAATTCGCCACAAGAAAAAAAAATAATGAAACGAATTGAAGGAAGGAAACAAAGAACTCAAATGCTGGAATAAAATAAACATGTCGTTTATTATTTGACTTTGCATCAGCAGGAGCAACACTTTGCAGTTTGCTCATTTGAATCTGTTTGGTTTATAAGTTCAGTGTTGATTGGTGCAAGCATTCAAATTCACTTTAGGTTTGTCCAATCAGAGTCCACCTCTCAGGTGACTTGAGTACGTGACAGAATTAATAAAAAAGGTTAAATGCATGGGGGGACACGACTGACAATATCTGGAACTGGCCTGGATTAACCCCCAAACCTCTCTCTCTGGGTGCAATAGAACTCTCGCGGGCCTTTGACCCTGGGTTTGACTTGAGCAAGAGGATAAATAATCCAGTATGGCTACCACCAGACAGTCATCTTTTACATAAATCTCATCTGTCTGTTTAAATGTATGCATGTATGTATATAACTTTCAGTGGAGGTGACTGATTTTCACAAGATCAGTATTGTTTTGAAGCTTTACCCCTCGGACAACAAATATTGAACAATGGCCAAAAACATTAATCCCTTCACCCTTAACTTTTCTACAAGGAGGGGTTACCTTTTTTTCGCTAATATTTTAGAAAGTCATCCCCTCGTTTCCATTGACTAGCTTTAATTTAAACCTTCACCACTTCCAGTTTGGCGATGGATGCAACGGCAAAGATGTCATGTGTTTGTTTTTTGTTTTTTTTTTCTCCATTTTCTTTTCTTCCTTTGCTGTACGGGTTCGAGCCTGCCTGCTTACTACCACATTTTTTTTTTTTTCTCAACATACACCACCAAACACCTGGGCAATGCCGGGCACCCAGGCTAGTTCAATAACGATACACACACATAAGCTTTTCTATTCTAGTAGGACGTCATAACCTTTTGTCTCCATCCATATACATGAACTTGTTTTGCTACAAACCCTCTTTTTCCAGAATATCCACTCTTATAGAAAAGTCACTGTGTGTGTTCCTCATAGGCTCAGCCATTTCGGAACCTACCTTTTGCCAATTTCACACAAAGCCAATTCATATGTCTGGCAGTGTTCTTAGATGTTTTGTACAGAAGTATCACATCAGAAAAATCTGATTTTAAAATAATTTGTCTCTCTTGTACATGAAAAAAAGTTTTTACAGAGGAATATTTTATGTTACACCAGTCAAGGGAGATAACATTTCAGCAAATCATTTCTTTAAAAAAAAAAAAAACTCGTCATCTAGAAATATAGCTTAGTGGTAAAGCCTTCAACTACAGATCGAATGATTTCTTGTTCAAGCTCAGGTAAACCTGACAATTTTATTTTAATTTTTTTCTTTTTAATTAGTTAAATTTATGATAAAAACGGAGGTACCATTTAAAATCGCTGTAAATCATTTCTTCATTTTCATATTGTAAAACTAAATATTAATCAGAAGCGACTTTTCCAGAGCACTCATCGTTAAGCCCAAATGTTAGCTGACGTGATATTGTAAACAAACACAGACGGTGAATGTATATTTTTGAGATGAGGATTGATGATTATTTTTTTATTTGGAATATTCTTCTCATCTTGCTTGTTTTTCCACAACGTTTTTGCCAATGCCACCTCTGACCACATTCAGGTATATCCACACTGGATGTTATTGGTTAATGGACCCGAATTTATTAAACAAAAGAAATAGACTTGGCGCTGCATTTTGAATTTCTAACGGCTATGTTCGTGGGGAAAGCAAAAAAAACAAAACATTATTCACAATTCCCTAATAACATTCAGTGTGAATACACCTGAAGGTGGTCAGAGGTTGCATCGGTCGGAACGTTGTGGAAAAAAACAACCAAGATGAGGATAATAGTTCAAATAATACAAAAAATAAACACAGAATTTGATGAATGACAATATAATTATTTATTTTATTTTTCGAATTAATCCACCGGGTAAATCATTCCTCGTAAAATATAATCAATAGGGGATTGATTCTATAATAATGCATACGCAATTTGCATAACTTAAAATATCATGTCTAAGCATATTGTACAACCGGGCAACACCGGGCATCCAGCTAGTAACCTAGTAAGCTGTTTTGTTAGAATGAGATTTTGTCTTATTCTGCAACTTCTACCCAGTCGTGGTTGACAGACCAAGGGCATGCTACCCCTGTTCCAAATTTTGTGCAGAATCCCGAGTTCAACAAAAAATTTCCTAGAGTTCAATGAGATACATATGAACAAGGTCGACAATTACATTGAGTGAAACGCGCGGATAACACCTGAGAACAGTAGTTCGAATAATCGAATTTTTCAATCCTCACTTAAAAAATTCTGAAACATATAATGATACAATAATGAAAATTGGCGAATCAGATTCAGTTTGATTTGTCAGTTTAAATGCAATTTTGGTCTGATTTTGGAAATCCAACGAGATATATATATATATATATATATATATATATATATATATATATATACTAGCATTTCAGCCCGGCGTTGCCCGGGTGTTTGGAGGTGTATGTTGAGAAAAAAAAAAAAAGAAAAAGCGGTCAATTTTTTTAAACTTTGACCCCTATTATGTCCCCTTAACATTTATTGTTTTGGACTCAAATCAAGTTATTAAGTTATATCCATGTCCAAGGAACCTATATCTAAAATTTCAAGTGTTTAGACCCACAATTGGCAGAGGAGTTTGGTAGAATTCTCAAAGGTCAAATCGTTGAACATTGACCCCTTGCTCGGGTGTTTGGAGGTGTATGCTGTGCAAAAAAAGCAAAAAAAAAAAAAAAAATGGTTAATTTTTTAAAACTTTGACCCCTATTATGACCCCTTAAAATTTATTGTTTCGGGCTCAAATCACTTTATTAAGTTAGATCCATGTTCAAGGAACCTATATCTAAAATTTCAAGTGTCTAGACCCAAAATTGTCGGAGGAGTTTGATAGAGTTCTTAACGGTCAAATCACTTTATTAAGTTAGATCCATGTTCAAGGAACCTATATCTAAAATTTCAAGTGTCTAGACCCAAAATTGTCGGAGGAGTTTGGTAGAGTTCTTAAAGGTCAAATCGTTGAAATTTGACCCCTTAACAGCCAAATTTCTGGCTGACACCCGTCACATCGATTTTCCCAAATCTCAGTACCCGGTATTTCAAATTTCGAGTCTATAGACTAAAAATTGACAGAGTTATTGCGTAGGGAAATGTACACAGACAGACAGACACGTTCGCTTTTATAGATATATAGATATATTGGATTTTGTCTGTAACACCCATTGTGTGTCGCTTTGCATTAGAATGTGTACGTGTATGAATGTGTTTGTGCGCGTGCAGGTGAACTCAAATTGCAGATGCACCAGGTGTCTCTCAACCACTTTGTGACTGTTTACGTGTGCGCGCGCACGCGAGTTGAAAATGAATAGTAGCCTCCCTCGCCCCAAGGGGAGCGAGTGAAGAGGAAATGTTGTCCTCTCGTTAATCATGTGCTGATTTTTTTTTTTCAACTGGTTTTCTTGACAAATATCCGAGTTTAAATTACATTTAATCTGCTCCCAGTGCATGGTTTTATTTTAGCATGAAAAAGCGATTTTGCTGATATGTGGTGCGGACATAGTTGAAAGCATATCACATGACGAGCCATTTTCTTTTTTTGTTTTCTTTTTCCATGCTGAATATGCCGCTGGGAGTCGGATTTTGTAAGAAAAATCTCATTTCTTTTATAGATATTTTTTGGTTGTGGCTTGTTTCCGTTCGCTCCGTTTGTTAATGTAAAATTGGGAAGGAGTCGTTTTTTTTTCTACCCCCCCCCCACAAAATTTATAGATAAACTTGATCTCTAATGACTTGAAGTGGATATATATTACAGTATTTTTATGTATTTGCCGGAACCAGCTTGGGGGAGGGGGTCATATTAAATTTGTTAATATTAGGTTTGTTAGTGTATCTTGTGTAGTTTCTGACTTTTAGCCAGAGACATATAAACACAGAATTACGACTTTAACTACAATAGAAAATGAAACGAGAACAAATCGATTTTAAAAATTCAATCTGCACAATTAGTTATGTAAATCTCCTGTTAATATTCATAAATGACCTTGCCAATGAGATTTCCTCTGAAATATTTGCTGATGACGTCACACTCTATAACATAACTCGAAGGTAAAACTAATGAACCCATATCTAAAGAAATGGCTAAAACTCTAGCGGAAGACCTCTAGTTTGTAGTGGAATGATGCTGTAACTGGTTTGTAACGTTTAATGCTGCCAAAACTAAACTTATTTTGTTCAATAATTACAAGAAACCTTCTCAACCACTGATTGCCATGGCTAATGATATACTGCCTGAAAATACTTCCCTCAAGCTTTTAGGGTTAACATTCACAGACAACATGAATTGGAACAAATACATTGAGGCAATTGCCAAGGCTGCTGCAAGGAAGGGCTCTCTCTATTGTGCTAAAAGGCTATTCACACCTGAGAGTATCCTGTATCTCTACAAAGCCACGGTTCGCCCATGCATGGAGTATTGTTGTCACATCTGGGCTAGTGCATCTGCCACTAGTCTCTCGTTCCTAGACTGGGTTAAAAAAAAAAAAAAGTCGCCAACCTAATAGGTCCTGAACTATCAACTAAACTCTAACCTCTGTCCCATCGCTGAAAGGTGGTATCCTTGTGCCTGTTTTATAACTATTTCAATGGCAAGTACTCTGACGAACTCGAAGTACTAGTACCCCCGCGACAATACCTCAACAAGCAGCAAAATCCCACTCCTTGATGCTATAAAGCCTTCTACGCAAATAACTTTTTCGCTCGGACTGCTGCACTTTGGAATTCCCTCTCAGACCCCCGTTTCCCTGACTGTATTAACATGCAAAAATTTGTAGAAGACCAGGATATAAATACCCTAATTCGCCACAAGAAAAAAAAATAATGAAACGAATTGAAGGAAGAAACAAAGAACTCAAATGCTGGAATAAAATAAACATGTCGTTTATTTTCTGTTGAGAAATGAAAGTCTTGGGTGTACACGTGTTCATTCAGCCGTTGACGACTACGCGCATGGAAGGAAAGGAGAATACAATAGAGAAATGCGAAGTGGCAAGCCGGCCTGTAGAAAGAGAGGGTTAAGCTCAGTAGAGAGTCGCGCACATGTCTGTTTTGATGGACCAAAACGAAGGGAAGATAGAGTGAGAAAGTAAATCCAGTTCATGGAGAGAGAAAGCGTATAAAGTGTACGTGCTGTTTGTTAGCTCGTGCCCCATACATAGTTGCAGGGGGCGCGACGCGCCCTGAAAGGGGGAGGGGGCAAATGGTCCGACGACCGCTCAACTCGAGAGCCAAGTCGAAAAGGGCTGGAAACAGCTGGTCTCTTGCTTTTATACTTGTTTCCGGTGGTCTTTTGCGCATGTGTGGATTTCCTTTGAAAGGGGAAGTGACATTGTCCATGCGTGCGTGTATGTGCGTACGTTATCGTGTGTGTGTATACACATGAATGTGAGTGCATGTACGCGAACGTGAATATATGTACGTGTGTGGACGTGGTCGCGTATGTTTGTGTGCGCGCATGTATATGACAAGTAATATAGCTTGAAATGTGAACGCGTGTTTTTGTGTGAGACTAGAAAAGGCTCGCGCAAATTCAAAGATAATGTGAACAGACATCTCGTTGCCCAACTCCTTAAATAGTATCCCTGCAAGTCTGGTCCCAAATAGTAGCCCCTCACAACTAAGTGGCTCTGTGCCTTGTTTGGGGTGAAATGACAAAAATAAACAAGTGAAGCATGCGTGGTGCCCCGTGAGTGCACAGTAAACGAGGCATAAAAAAAATGACTAAGTTCAGCATCTGTCCCCTCCCCCATTTAGCCCCCAAAGTCCCCAGGGGACGTCAAATCCTGGTGAAAATGATAAAACGGTGCAGTTTTAGGCCTTAACATATGTAAATTGGAGTTCTGCAGTGCACCACGCAAAAAAAGAAATGACTATCATTTGACCCCCCCCCCTTTAACCCCAAAAGTCCCCCAAGGCCTTAACATTTAAATTTAACACCAAGCAAAACTGCTAAATAGACGCACACAGAAAATTTTAGACAAATATGGTAAAATAGTCCCAAATATGGAGTGGTTTTTTTTTTATTATTAGCCCCTGGGGCACACCCAAGAGTTATCACGAAGTATAGACAAATAAAATGATATAGAAATCAGTTAGTTACAACTTTTCAGAAAGTTTTATAAAAATCCAAGGCATCAACAAAAAAGAAAAGAATGAAGCATGACGGGCCAATAAAAATATCATTTCAAACTTAAGCATGAACAAAACCCGGTAATTCCTAAAATATTTAAATTCATCTTATGTGCCTTTCCAACCTGCAAATTTAGTCATGAAAATTTTATTTTGAAGTGTGACAGACTTACCAACGGACAAAGTTTGTTTTTAAAAATGCATGGATGCATCCAAAGAGCTTAGAAATTCTTTGATTTTTCTTTTTATTTATAAAAATAAAACAAAAAATCATTTACCCTGTGACCGCCCTTTTCCACAACGCTATTGATGAGTTTAAAACACCGTTTGACCAATACTTTTTTTTTTTATTCCTTTGTTTCGTTGAAAGGAGAAAACCTGTTTTCATAAAAAAACAAAAAAATCAGTTTTATGTTCATGTTGGTTTTTGACATTTAATAGTCATCGACATTAAACGAAAAGCACGAATTCCTCTTTTTGCTTTGAAAAGGTCATTTTTTTTTGTAAAAGCAGGAAATGGACATAATGTTCACCAACTGAATTCGAGCTTTGCCCCCCCCCCCCCATTTTCCACCATCTTCTACGTTTCACCTTCCAATGGTGATCGAAACTTCCGCTTGGCTTGTGGCGGCATCGGTGGTTGCCTTTGTAATCTTTCCCATTGGTTAGAAAAGATGTTTCTCTGGTTTCCACCACAAAAAAGTCGGTCAGTTTTTTTGTTTTTTTTTATGGAATTTTGTTGAATTGAAACGAAGAATTACAGCAAAAACATTTAAATGTTTTGTTGTGTATCGATTTTTTTTTTTTTAGCTGAATGACACCCCCTCCATACACGCATTAAACTTTTCTTTTTTGTTCAACATTAAATGGTCTCTTGAGTGTTATTTGCAGAACGTCTTGATTGATGTAGCCCCCGACCTTCTTCAGGTCTATCTTGTCGAATCTTTCTGCCGAACTGTGAAATCTGCACGGAATTTCAAACAGAACCCTTTATTTAACCCACAGGGGCAACATGCTCTCGTTCTGTCAGCCATAACTGGGTAGAAATCCCAAGAAACTTGCAATTGTATTCTGAAAGGACCTCTGGCATAGTGGATAAAGTATTTGGTATAATTCAGTTGTAAAGTCACCTTTTTCTGGACGTTGAAGAAACCTTTCCTCATTCTGCGGAAAGCAACTATTTATTAAGTCGCCTGACGAAGACTTCTGGTTTTAACCGATTATTTATCCAAACATGCCCAGTGTCACCGCCATGTAAATTTGTTTATATTAATTAAAAATATATCTTGCTCTTTTATTGAGCACTCTTGATAACCTCATTAAATTCATTAGTTATCGTTCTTGAATACCTTTAACCTGATGTGTGTGTGTAGTTGCTTGTCTAGCTGCACTGATGAGCTGTGAAACGGTGAAACAGTACCGTATGTGATTACTGTGTGTGTGTGTGTATATATATATATATATATATATATATATATATATATATATATATATATATACTAGCATGTGTACCTGGCGTTGCCCGGGTGTTTGAAGCTGTGTGCTGAGCAACAAAAAAAAAAGTGGCAGTAGAAAGGCAGACTCGAACCCATATCGCGAAGGAGGAAAAAAATGTGACGTCTTTGCTATTACGACCACTGCCAAACCGGAAGTGACATAGGTTTAAATTAAGGCGAGACAATCGAAAAGAGGGGATGACTGTCGAAAATATCGGCGAAAAAAAAAAACGACCTCTCCCTGTAGAAAAGTGCCCAGTTGAGGGTGAAGAAATGAATGTTTTTAGTCAATTTTTCGGTATTTCTCGTCTGAAGGATCGAGCTTCAAAACGATTCTGATCTTGTAAAAATCCGTCGCCTCTGTCAAAAGTTCTAGGCAGACATGCAAACGTACATACATACATTTATATATTGGTAGCTTAAATTTCGACCCAAACCGATTAAAAAGCTTGCCATATCTCTGAATATCCTTTATTTAAATTTTAAAATGTTTAGACCAGAAATTGTCTGAGTAATTTGGTAAAGACCGCAGAGGTCGATTTTTTTTTTTTTTTTTTTTTTTTTACTTTGACCCCTATTAATGGTCCCTTAACATTTAATGTTTTGGGTTCAAATCAAGTTATTAAGTTAGATCAATGTCCAAGGAACCTACATCTAAAATTTCAATTGTTTATACCGAAAATTGTCGGAGGAGTTTGGTAGAGTTCTCAAAGGTCAAATTGTTGAACTTTGACCTTAACAGCCAAATTTCTGGCCGAAAATGGATTACAAAGATTTTCCCAAATCCTACAGTACCCTGTATATCAAATTTCGAGTCTTTGTTGTGTACGGAAATGTACAGACACACTTTCACTTATATATATATATATCGTAATTCATTAATTTCATACTCCTACTATTTTATTCATATCCTTACGTTGTACGTGTTACACGTGTTTTGTTGAATAGCAGTTCACTAAACAATTCAGACAAATGTTCCTCAGAAAAAAACAGTTGGAGCCCCCCCCCCTCCTTACAATTAAAGGGATATGTTAACGGGGGGAAAAAATGATATATACCTTGTATTTTGACTTGCACACGTTGTTAGAATTTTGAAAGGGTGATCAACAGATCAAATAAACTCGAAACGTTTATCAAAGGGATGTTATTATTTGTTGCTAGATATTAGGAACATTTTGCCGTCACTAAGCAGAAATGTTACCGCTGTTCACGAAAGGAAGAGTCTATCAGGCATATGTACACGATATGATAATGCGTAGAAGTGAAACCTAGCTAGTGAGGGTTGAGGACATGCGTTGCATGGAAAGAAATGGTATGAAAATGCTATGATAGATTTGTAATGCAAATTTAAGAGAGATTTGCATCTGGCATTGAAGGAAGATAAAATCTGGACGATATATGAAAATATGTGCAGAACAGGAGACTTTGATAGTATGGCCACATTGAAAGAATGGCTGAGATTTTTTTTTGTGTTTAAAAAAAACAATTGATGTAGCAGTGTTAGTTTACATGGGAAGCCACTAGATGTGAAGAGCTAATAACAAAAACTGATTATTGAAAAGATAGATGACTATTGACTTTGGTGTTGAAAAGACCAAGACTGTCAGTAGAAGAAAGCCAATAAGCAGGAAGAGTTCTTGGAAACAAGTTATTGAAATAATCTGTGTTGCAATGAGATCTTAAACTTCAATATCTTATTGTAATACAACGAATTGGAAATCACTAGACTGATAAGTCAAACGAAGCAGGGAATAGATTAAACAATTCTGACATGATAGCATTTAAAAAAAAGACTGAGACTAGCAAAACTATTAATGTGGACACTACACTTTTGCTGAGATAATAAAAATCCAAAGCTTAAACCAGGAGGATTGCCCAGATCGGTCTGTTCCTAGATTCACAGCACCTTCAAACGCCTTCCTCTGTGCAGTCACCAAATTTCACTTGCTCTCCTCATAAACCGAAACATCCCTCTTTGAAGAAAAATCCTTTTTTTTTTTTTTATCACATTTGTGTTGAACTCCTCCCACTGCTACTAAACCTTTTTCACAATTTAAGTCTTTTGGTCATCTGCACCTGTACATCACATTCCCTGCACCAAAATTTTATAACAAGTTTTTATAAGTTTTGATTTTTTTTTTTTTTTTTAGTTTAGGAATGATTGTATTATTTGGACTAAAATGAATTATGTTCTCATCTCGGCTCTTATTTTCACAACGTTTTGTAATAAATACGAAAGGAGTAAAGGAATGTGAAAAATATAAAAATTAGATTCAAACATACAAACGCCATAATTATTCTCATCTTAAGTGTTATGTGCCCAAACGTATCGGTCGATATAACCTCCGACCTTTTTCGGGTGTAGGTCGCCATGTTTCGCCAAAAGAGGAAACGGACGTTAACTCTACACTCCGAGATTTCAGTTTTTTTTTTTTTTTTTTTTTTTTTTTCTAGTTGAACATAAACCTTTTCGCACTACAACATCAACATCGATTCTGTCCACAGGACGTTAAACGCGTGTGCACCCATCATTTGATTCTCGGCGGTTAAATGGACATTTTTACACTTTTCTATCTCTTTGCTAAGCGATGGATTTTTATGTTTAATTTTTCCTAAAAAGAACTGGTTATTTCTAAATTCATTTAATTTTATTACCTCAGTCGCAGGAAGAGACTCTAAATTAAGAAACTTTCTTGTCTTTTCACTTGTTCACGATTTTTTTTAAAAATAAATTTTGTATTAAATTTATTCTCCGCCTCGGTCATCTTTGTTTCATTGTTCAACTCCATTTTACAGTTTATTTTCATTTTAATTTTTTTGAGTTTGCGGTACTAACAACGACACAATAGTCCCGCAACACCTATAACGTTTGTATGTTTGAATCTATTTGTAATTTCTATATTGTTTATATCTGATTTTCATATTCCTGATGTACTTTAATATTGATGCTGGGACATCTGCAAGATTACTCACTTTCATTGTTTGATAGTAAAAAAAAAAAAAAAAAATTTCATGGGTTCAGTTGCTCCTATAATAACTGGAATGATAGAAATCTTCCTAAGATTCCAATTTCTTTTCATATCGTACACATCTTTGTATTTCGCTATTTTTTTCCTCTCGGATCCTTTTAAGCCAGCATCATTAGGGATACTAACTTCTAACGTTGTTTCTTTCTCCATCTTGTCTCATATCGCTGTCAGGTTTAATAGCATCATTTTCTAGGTATGCAGTTGTAGGAAATGCATAGTCATAGTAGATGGTGTATAACTTATTTCCAACTGTTCATTCTGGTAAACATGTTCCCAAGATTTGCTGCTACATTTGATATTCATCTTTTTTACTGATATGATCGTCCAATTCAGATATTTACATACTTCATTGTGTTGCGTTGTTGTGTTGCGTTGTGTTGTTGTATTGCGTTGTGTTGTGTTGTAGCCGCTCTCCAAACAGTTGCATGTCAGGTGAATCTGTAGCAATTTGCCACCAGAAAGAACTATTTTTATCAACACACGAAAACTTTTTTTTTTTAATTTTCAATATTAACTTCATTTAAACAACTGTAATTTGTAAACTAGTGATCCGATTGGATTCAAATTTTGACAAGTGCTATGTGAAGGTTAGTACTTTATACAAATCATATGAATTTCTTATTAGTCGCCTTAATCATATATCGGAATCTGGACTTATTGATCGGTATGCTATAAAAAAAGGAAATGCCACATGAGTTTTGGAAATCTCCTTCAAGTCAAATCTTTAAAAAAATTATTTTTAAGAATTTGTCTTTGAAAACTATTTCTGATGATTCGGAATCGGATTTTTTGGATTACTATTCTCATCTTGAGTATTATTCTCAACGTTTTGGTCGATGTAACCTTCGACTTTCTTCAGGCATTTTTTCAAACTCGGGGAATCTGTAATTCTGAACAGAAACCCTTATTTAATCCACGATAGTAGCATGCTCTTGTCCCATCAGCCATGATCGGGTATAAGTTTTAAGTAATTCGCAATTGTATTTTTAGTGTCGTATGGTTTGAGGATTGATTCTTCAACTTCCAGAAGAATGTAACTGATAACTGAATTTTAATAAATACTAAATAGTCGATAGTGTATGATTTATTTCCATATTCATTGTTTTGAAGTTCGTCCAGTTTAGATATTTATACACTCTATTTTGTTGCATTATTTACTGTGTCCCAAGCAGAACCTTGTGGTGGCACGTCAGGTGACTCCATGCAAATTGGGAGTTCAGCATCGTTTGTGTCTGTACATTTCAAGTCGGCATACGGCTTTTTAACCAGTGTTTATGATAAAACATAATTCGAATAATGCTGATAAAGACTGTTTTGCTTGAACAGTATTTATCTCATCAGAAGCAACGTTTTTATAAACGCACATAATTATTTTTTTTTAACTGTAATTTGTAAACTACTGATCCGATTGAGTTCAAATTTCCGTGGCAATTTGAGTGATCTGGAAGTTCAGTATGTTCTTGTTCCATCAGCTATGGCCGCGAATCAGTTCTAAGTAATTTGCAATTGTATTTTGCATTTTTAGTGTCGTCTGCACTGAGAATTGACTCTTCAACCGCCAGAAAAGTGTACCTCATAACTGTCTTTTTACTAAATACTTCATCTAATATGCCACACCAGCAACCAATTTCCTTATTGATTCCTATAATCCCAACTATTCCATGGTTTTTCCTGCAAATTGTCCGCAGCATGTTCAGGTTTTCGGGTTTTTATCTTGAAAACTTCCAACACACTTGCATTGACATTAAATGGTGGTTGCTAATCCCTTTTTTGTTTTATCAAACACATTTTCACATATTTTCACCGCCTCTCCCCCACTTTTATCCACCTAAAATTTTCACTTGGTACACTTTTCAGACCCTCTAATTTTACATTCATTTTTTTTTTTTTTTTTAATTATACCATGTTTATAAATGTTTATATATTCCTTGTTTATGTATATATTCTGTATATATTCTGTGTATAGGGTGTTTGAAAAATTGATGGAATAACTTTAGGATTATGTATAAAAGAACCTTTTTAATTTATTTTTATTTTATTTAAATAAGTCAGGACCGCAGAAAACAAATAAATGAACAAAATAAACGAATAAAGACTAGTTAATAACACAAAGCAATTAAGGTTAAATATTAAGACTATGAATAACATTAAACACGGTCGATAATAGTAAAAAAATATATAAAGGAACAAAAATGAAAACTCCCAATGATCTTAAGAGAACCGCAAAAAAAATAAATAAAAACTGGTTACTAATACAGTTAAGTAATTAAAGCTAAATATTAATAAAAAAAAATTGCAAATAATATCTAGTAACAACACACGTCTGATATTAATAAATTATGCAAATGAAACCAATTAATTTCCAATTTTTGTTTGCCTGTATGTCCCCCGTGTATACACACATATGTAGTTAATGTTTGTATAAGTAAAAAAAAAAACAAAAAAAAACACATTTATGATATATACAGGGTGTCTCAAAAAATATGTAATTAACTGTTTTATAACGTTTGCGAATTCCTTGGTCATCAATTTGAACATTTGTGAACATGATTCTTCAATTATATTTGTCTTCTGTATTTGAAGCTATTCCAGTTCAATTCATGCTTATCATTCGAACTGTGAGTACATTTTTGAGACACTGTGTGAATATATTTGTATATATATATAACCGTCTACAAACAATTTCGCTTTATTATAGATCTTCAGCGTGGCTAGACAAGCGAGTGTTTGTAGCTGGGATCGTCATTATCAGCTAGACCAGGGTTTCCCAAACTTCTGGACACGATGGAGCCTCTGAGGTTTTTCACAGAGCACTGACAAGATAATTTCTAAAATAAATATGAAAAACATTAATTTCAAATTTTAACTTATACTTGTTCATTAGTTGTTCCTGTTCGTGATTTGACTATATTTTCGTGTTTACAATCATTTTTTTTTTGTTTTTGATTTAATCAAAAATTGTTGCATTTTTTTTAATTAATTTTTTATTTTCTTTTTTCATGAACCATCCTGAAACTCTTTACACCTGTAGTTATGTATCATATCTTTTTCGAGTAAAAAAAGATTAATAATTAAATGTGTGCAGCCATTTAATTTTTCCATATAAAGCATTTGGTCCTCTTTAATATAGGGCTTCCGGGGCCCTTCAGTCTTACTTCGAACACCAGAGCTCCATGAAGCTCACTTTGGGAAAGCCTTAACTATTCAACTGTCGATTACCTGTCTTGATTAAACAAAATCTCAATACTTACATGAACATTCTCAGTCATCAAAGAGTGATCTATTTGTTTACGTAAGTTTTGCATTTATACTGATGAGTTTTTACCCATACTTTTTTGACGATTAATTACAACATTGAATGCAAGTTAGTTCCAACAATTTTATTTGGGAACCAGGATATTTAGAGATGCATATAAATTAATATTAAATGAAAATATAACCTAGAATGAAAGACAAAACCTCTTTTAAGACAAAACACCGGAAATGTGTTTTCCAGCAGCAGAAAATTTGACAATTTCAGAATGAGGAAAATGAAGGGTTATTTTTTTTTTTTTGGTTGTTAAATGTCTGCCAGTTTTCTTTGGCGAAGATCGTCAATGCTGGAGCGGACAGTGAACCAGCACAGGAAAGAGAAAAAGGAGGTGTCTTTGATGCATCCTGGATTTCTTTTCTGTTGATAGATTATAATTTGCAAAGGGGTTAAAGAAGTTCCTTAGTGCAGGGTTTTCCAAAGTGGACTCCATATACTTCTGAATTAGACGTAACGTATACAACGATTTCCAACCATTTAAGACAGATTGGAAAAACAAAATAACTTGATAAATGGGTGCCTCATGAATTGAACAACAATCAAAAGAAACGCCGTTATGAAGTGTTATCTTCCCTTTTACGCAACAAGAACGACCCGTTTCTTGACTGGATTGTGAACTGTGCTGAAAAGTAGGCTCTTTACGACAATTGGCGACGCTTAGCTCAGTGGTTAGACGCCGAAGAAGGTCGACGACACTTCCTGAAGCCAAATTTGCACCAAATGAAAGTTAGGCTGACTGTTTGGTGGTTTCATTCATGATATTTTTTTTTTTAATGTAGGCGAAACCTTTACGGCAGAGAAGTTACTGCCAGTAAATGGATGAAGTGCATCAGAAACTTTAACAACAACACCAAACATTAGTCAACAGAAAAAGCTCAATTCAAACAGTTGTGCATGGATTGGCTTCGACTAAGGCTCTTAATTGACCGTTGTCAGCATCCGATGGCTGACCACTATGCTCGTCATCTTCAAAACTCTCGTCACTGCCATAAATGCTCTTAAACAACTATCGTGGTTCCTGGGCTAAATGCTTAGTTGATATCGCCAACTGTTTCAGCAGCTTTTTGCCCTAGCTTGAATTGAAACAGGAAAATTGTGCACATTTGCTTTTTATCCATCTTGTATTCAACGTTCTAAAAAGACAATTCTTTCGAAATGATTCTAATTTAAACGATTAAATAGAGCGAATAACGCTCTTTAACATGATATATAAAGGAAAGGTATTATAACAAAAGCTTATTTGAAAATGCATCATTTGAAATAAAAAATTTGAAATGATGCAAGATTTTTCTAATCAAATAAAAGACCAACTTATCTGATGCTGCTCTTTGTTAATGTCACAAAAGTTTTTATTCTTTTACAAAGGAGTTACCACTTATCAAGGCCCGGAGGCCATTCGAGGATAAGGATTGAGTGTAAATGGGAAAATATCGTAATCGTTAGTGTAAATTTGCTAAACTGGATTACTTAAGAACTCAACTCAAAAACTTGTTTACATTAGACTTGAAGACAACCATATTGTAGTCAGTTGGAAAGCAGGAAAATGGAACAGTTCCACAGGCATGCACTTCTGAAAAAAGAAACTTTGTTCATGGAATCTGCATTTACGTTTAGGCACAGATAAAGACTGGGGGAAATTATTGATAGTGTTTTCAGCTAGACGAGTGTTTTCTTTGAAAGTCATGTCGGGGGGGGGCATAGATTGGAGCTCAGCCGAGCACTTGCCATAAAAATAACAATAAAGCAGAGACAGGCTCGCAAGATCTCTTCTGTGAGAAAGAGGTTGCACGTAAGAAAAAAAGGCATCCCCCATTAGGCTACAAAGTCTGTTTTGAACTCTGTCAAGGCAGGATAAGCTGCTTCTAGCTGCGCCTGTCCAGATGTGGGAACAGTACTCCATCCTTGGACGTATTTAGCTCTTATACAGGTAGAGAACTGCATCAGCAATGAGATATCTACTGGAGCGGTAGAATGATCCTACCATTTTTTCCAGCAGCCTTGGCAACAGATTTGATGTGTATGTTCCATTTCAGATCAGAAGTAAAGGTCAGACCCAGAAGCTTGTCAAAACATTGGCTCTCGTCTTCGTGAGGCTTTTATTTCAATTGATGCCAGACGGGGATCGGAGCGTTGATGATGTAAAAATAGAAGCTTTAGATGCATTAAAATTAACCAGCCACCTCTTTCCCCATTGCACCATGTGATCAAGATCAAAGGAGAAGGAATCAGAACTTGGTCGTTTATGACCTTTGAAGTGTTACCCTGGATGGCAGTGTCGTCAGCGTAAATGTCTACGAATAATCTAAGAATAGCAGCTGTAATAAGAATTGCAGCATCACTCAAGATGGGGGATGAATCATTTAGACTTTTAAAAATATCACATTTTTTAACCCCCCCCCCCCCCAAAAAAAAAAAAAAATCTACAATGAATATTCTCAGACTTTAAAATAAAGAATTGAAATCTGAATTTTTGGAATCCTAGAATTCAAACTTTATACTCTGCGACTTCACAACCGTGGTTTTAATTTAAATATTTTATTGGGTGCTTATTCATTATAAGGGCGAAATTCCGAAACTGAAATATTAAATTTGAAGTGGAACC
>NC_136487.1:174807851-174977068 GCF_053919585.1 Euprymna scolopes | reverse complement strand
TGGAACAAAAATTTTTTTGTTTCTGAATTTTTGGGAGGAGGATTAGTTATTCGTATTATTTGGATTCATCGAATTACTGTTCTCATCTTAAATGTAATTTTCACAACGTTTCGGTCGATGTAACCTTCGACCTTCTTCAGGTGTATCTCGTCGAATTCTATTTCTGAGTTCGACAAGATACACCTGAAGGTTGCATGAACCGAAACGCTGTGAAAAATCACTCGAGATTCGAATAGTAATTCGATGAATCTAAATAATACGAAACAATGTTTTCAATCAGCAGGAAGACTTGACGTTACTCGGGATTAAATGAGAAATCCTATGTACCATTCTAAAGACATTCTTTTCTAGACATCTTTTTTACATTTTTTTGGAGTGACACCAATTTACCCAGCAATAATTGAGCAGGAAAGAGTGTAATTATAGCGACATTAGTTGATGTTTCAATTCATTCCTCGTTCATGAGAACTTCTGCTGTATACTCCTACCATTAAGGTCCTGGATATGACCTTAAACTATATCCAGTGGTGAGGCCCCAGCTTGCGGGCTTTGGGGAGTGTGGAGCCACCCTTTAATTGCCATTGTTCCCAGGTCCACTCTGACCCGGAGTGGTAGTACCTGTTAGGGTCCCAACTATGGGTTAAATAGAAATCAACTTGAAAACAACAAACATATTCTATTAAAAAAAATTTTCTTCAAAATCTTTGGATTCGGCATTAAATAACCTGGAAAGGGTTGATATGCCGTAAAATAAAAGCAACCAACCAACCATCCTACCATTAACTCTTGTTTTATTATTTTAGAATTTTTAAGATAAAAATAAAATAACTTTGCAATTGTTTTTATGAATATCAAGTGTGAAAACTTGATGTTGTACTGCAATGATTAAGATATATTTAATCTTTTCTATCCTATGCAGGATAGTTTAAGATATAGATGTTTATGTGGGTCAGATGTTTATGTGGGTCTATCTATAAAACCCTGGTAAGAACTGGTGAAGAGAGGAACTGCAATATTATTACAGACTGAATCTCCCTTCCGAATATTTTTCTAGAAAAAAAATGTTGCTAAAAGTAATTTGAGAAAAAAAAAAAAATTTCTTTAAAGGTTTCCTTTTTTAAAACCAAAGAAATGTCAACTTTATTTTCACATCGATTTTTTTTTTTCTATTCTTGACCTTACAACCTCTTCCCCCCTTTTAATCTTCTTTTCCTTCTCCGACTCTCTCTCTCTCCGTCTCTCCCGACTCCCCTCTCTCCCGACTCCCTCTCTCTCCCGACTCCCTCTCTCCCCCCCGGACTCTCTCTCTCTCCCCCCCGGACTCTCTCTCTCTCCCCCCCGGACTCTCTCTCTCTCCCCCCCGGACTCTCTCTCTCTCCCCCCGGACTCTCTCTCTCTCCCCCGACTCTCCCCCCCGACTCCCCCCCGACTCTCTCCCTCCCCGACTCTCTCCTCCCCCGACTCTCTCCTCCCCCCCGACTCTCTCCTCCCCCCCGACTCTCTCTCTCCCGACTTGCTCATGCACTTCTGATTTGTCAATGCTCTTCCTCATACACCAAGAACTCGACTCTCTTCATATTTTGTTCGATGCCTTCTTCCTTCTAGTTCTAACACTTGTAGACAAATCCATTTCTCAGCTATGGATAAATAAGCAACTTGTATTAAATTAGTTGTATACAATCACTGTTTTCTAATAGATATTGTGTTTCAGCATTAAATCACCCAAATGACCCTCAAAACGGGTTGATATGCTATGAAACTTCAACCACGACTGCCTTTTCTCCTCATCTCACTAATGTGCTCGACTTTTTCTTCCTCTTCCAGGTATCTTCACCACGGAAACCGGCAATATATCTGACCAGTACCCAACAGGGATAACCCCCGCTGGCTGGACGTTTAGTATCTGGGGTGTCATCTATCTTTGGATGGCGATCTGGATCTTCTACTGCCAGTCGACCATCTGTAAATTGACTGGGACTAGTTATCTTTATCTTGAACCTCCGGTCCTACCATCGTCATTTTATCTTATTTACATCCTTAACCTTATGCTTAATATCGCATGGCTCATACTCTTTGACCGCACCCTTTTTGTCCCTAGTCTCGGGGTCACCATTGCCATGTTCATCACAGCTGTAGTCCCCCTCGCTATCTCCATCTATAATCTTTCCAAATATCTTGATCTCATGTATAAGGATCGCTTGAGCATCCAGATTTGGTCAATCCGTATCCTCGTTCAGAATGGTATCGCTCTGTATGCCACTTGGGTTCTTGTTGCCACACACATTAATCTTGACCTTGCCCTTTATTACCGATGGCATCTCACCAAATACGTCAGTGACCTTGTCCCGTTGTGTATGCTCATTGTGTTTATTGTCAGCTGGTTTACACTTGACCTCCTCATGTTCGACAGGTTCACCCGTTACCTCGTCACACCATATGCGGTGCTTGTTGTGGCGTTCACGGGGATTGTCTACGCGAAAGTCGATGTCTCAAATTTAGATCGGATCGGCATTTTTATTCTTGTTCTTCTCTGCATCAGTTGTTTTACGTTCATCGTAAAATTGGTTTACATGGTTTGGCGCCATTTTAAGAGTTCGCACAAACTCTTCACTGCCTGAAAACGAGGTTAAGAAGTCATTAGCGTTGGACAAAATCTAAAACGTTTTTTTATATATACTTAATAGTGATGGGGCGATTCCAATATTTTTCACGATTCCAATACAATTACCGATTCCGTATTAATTTCCTGATTTCGATTCTTTATAAATCTCTAAATATTTAACTATAGAATCGTTTTTTCCCAATTATCCTAAAAACACATGTTAAATATGCAGATATTTTCTCAAACGTAAAAATACATTTGTGTGTGTGTGGGGGGTGGGTGATCTATAGATTTTAGTTTCAACAGTTGTTTAAAAAATTATTTTATCAGTAGTGGAAGATTTTGCTTTAAACAAAATCAAACAAAAAATACAAAAGAATTGTTTTTGGCATTGGAAAAAATAGGCACAAATTTTTCCAATTCTGATACCCCCCCCCACCACCACCACCACCAAAAAAATCAGATTTTTTTCTGATTAATCGTCCCAACACTAATACTTGAGAAAATTTGATAAGTATGGAGGCTGAGATGAATATTTTGCTCAGAAATGTCCACTGTAAAATGTTTAATGTAAATGCATCAACTTAGGATGAGATTTTGTTGAAAGACAAAATCTACTCCATTAAATGAATATATTTTTTGTATCAAAAACTTTCAGATTAAACTTTCTACTCACCTGACTATTTGTGATTTTATTTGATATGAATTCATGCATAACTAACCAACATTTTTCCCCCCAGGAAGGAATACGTTATTCTGCTATTCATTAATACGTTGAGTACATAAGTATTGCAGTAGATAATTTTTGTTTCCGATTTATACAGAACTGTAAACTAAAGATTTAGAAAAAATATGGTGAAAAAAAAAATATTTTTTAGCTTTCACAAATGCAGCAATATGATTGGTTAATGATCATTGATGATTATCCAATGAAAATTAGCGGTGTATATCAGAAAGTGCCTCTTACAAAAGAAAATATCTGGCTAGATAGAGTACCTGAAATAGATTAAAATTTCATGTTTTAATGTTTAAAGACTAGCAGGGGGGGGGAGCTGACTTTGTCGGTTGTAAAATACGCTTAATATATTTTAATCCATGTACATTTCGTATTACAGAGCTATTGGATATATATATAATACTGATTTCAAAAATTAAAAAAAAAAATGATCTGGGTGCTAGAATCGAAATTAAAACATTTAGCACTCCAATCGTATTCACTACCACTAGAGCTAATTCAACAGTAAAATTATAAAATTAAATGACTTTTAGTTTACGCATGCGCAAACCAATAAAAATGTCGGCAAGTTGAAATTTTGCATTTCAGCTTGCCGCCTTTTGTATGCGTTATTCATTCATCAAAAAATTTTTTTACTCGTTATAAACCATCTTTGGTGCATCATTACTATTTTCTATGAATTTTAGTGTTATGTGGCCAGCGGTTTATGAGTTTGTCGGTTAAATATTTATTCATACGTACGTACACTGTTTTATTCATATAGAAGAGTGATAATTGGCTAGTCGGAATCAAATATGAGGCATGATTTTTACCTTAATTTTATCCCAAGATAAACTTATACATTTCAAATTACAATATTAAACATTGTCTACTTTTGTTCTGTAGTCTACATAATTTATGGAATTTAGAATCCCGGGCGACGCTGGCTAGCTGCAATAAAATCACAAATGCGTAGAAAGTTTAATCAGATGGATTTTTCTTTAATTTATCGCCACTGATTTGGCATATATCACCCCCTCCCTCACAAATATGCTACGAACATTTTTTTTTTTTGTTTTGTTTTAAATTCTGCATCCAGATTAAACCCTGAACGTTTTTCCTTGCTTCATAAATTTTGACAGCTCCCTGAAAGCCGTGACAAGAACCGCTTCAGTTGACCTTTACGTTTCTAGACTCTTCATGATATTTTTTCACACGAAAACTGATTTCAATAAATTGTCACATTTGTTTTGTTTATTCAAATAGTTAAGTACTACACATCGGTCCAGATCTCATCAAAACAAAACTTTTTTTTTCCATTCATAATTTCTAAGAATTATAACCAGAACAGATATATATATACACCAGATTGAAAGTATTCAAGAGTGATAACTAATGAATTTAACGAGGTTATTACGAGTGCTCAGTAAAAAGAATATTTTTTATATAAACAAATTTACATGGTCACGACATTGGACATTCTAATGTTTTGGACAAATGGTCCGTTAAAACCACAAGTCCGCGGCAGGCGACTGACTTGTAGATTTAATAAACCATTTGTCCAAAACTTTAGCATATCCAGTGTTGCGACCATGTAAAATTTATATATTATTTTGTGTTCTCATTTAAAAAAAAAAAAGTTCACTTTTTTTAACATGTATATTTAGGCAACATTCTTTCATTTAGGCCAATTTCATTAAATAATGCAGACAATTCCTGTCTACATATTTGGGTTTATATCATGTTCAATCTTAATCTGATGCAGCTGCCATAGTCACTGTCGACTCGATTACTTTCGGATTCGTCTCAATCCATCATCAGGGATAATTAATGCCAAACTGACTAAGATATTTATAAAAATGTTCTTTTTTTTTCTCTCTCCATAAACCACATGTTAATAGATATGTTCATTATTCTCTGCCATGAAATTGATTTCATTAATGTTTTATTTTAAACTTTGATTGCGTAATTAACTTTTATTGTGTAATTAAGCTTTGATTGAGTAATGCTTTTAGTATATGAAGTTTGTTTGTACGAGAATAGTTGTCTACTAAGTTTTTTAAATTGGAGGTGGAGACAAAGAATGTTGGTTAGTAAAGTGCTTACCAATGGCGTCGTTTTCAGATGGATGCATGGTTAAGCTCCTCAACAAGGTTGTGGTAGTCAAACCTACATGCATGTTTCTTTTCTTTTTTTTCCTTCACTGTCAGTGGCAGTCTCCTCATGGACATTTAAACTCAAAGGTTTGTTTTATCCAAATTTGTTAATTTCTAATGCATCATTTCTTTACATGTTTTTATCTCTTTGTAATCTGCCCTAGCTCCCTTTTGCCAGAGCATAATTATCCCAATAGATATTGTCACAAACTATGAAATCGTGTGTGCCAAGTTAGATTCTTATTGGATCAACTGTGGTCATTTATGCATTAATACTCTTTGGAAGGTATGAACCCACAAGTTTTCTACACCTACAAGTAAAAAAGAAAAAAAGCGACTTGTGTTCCATTGATCGTACACAAGGAATTATTTACAATAGATATTATTTGGTATTAAATAACCTTCAAACGTGTTGATTTGCCGTAAATAAACGAATCCACCTCCCCTATATTTGTCTGCCAATCTCTAAAGCAGTGGCATGCAGAGGTTTAGTGATGCCCTGCTGATACTCAGAACCAACTACTTGATTGTATGCCCCAAATACTTGTGTATAAGTCCTAGTACTGAAAAATATTGAGAAATTGAGTTTGAATGTGATTGACTGATCCCCCCCCCCCTGCTGCGTCACAATTCAAATCAAAGGAGGCTCTCGTTCTCCAACCGATTTTGCACACCATTGAGCAGCAGACAGCATCACTTTTGTCTGCATGTAAAAAAAAAAAAAAAAAAAAAAAACTCTTAAAAAATGTCTCTGCTTCTAAGACTTTGTCCAAAATTGAAAATAAAATATTTTGAAAAGTTTCAAATTCTTTTAGTTTCATTTTCAGTTTTTTTTCTTTTGTTTTCCTTTTCTTTTGCATTTGTTTTGTTTGTTTTTGTTTTTTGTTTTTCATTTGTTTTCTTTTTTTTTTTTTTCGTCTGAAATGAAAGAAAAAATGTATCTCAAAATCACTTCAACAGTTCGAACTTACCACCTCGAACTCTCATTCCTGACATTTACTTAGGGCAGATAAATCTGTCACTCGGCTGCTTATGACGTCATATCCTAGTTTTGGCTAGTGATTGGATGATTCCAAACTTTTTCCCGAGTCCAATACAATTACAAATTCTGATTCTTAAATCAAATATTGATAAAAGTAAATCTAAAAAAACTTATTCTATCGTTATGTCTTAATTAGCTTTTGTTTGTGTTGATCCATTACATTTCTGCATTGTATTTCCTTCTATAAATTTTCTTGATGTACACGGTCGATAATGCTTCAAGCAAACTACATTAACCTCTTATATTTAAAATGTATAACATGAGGAAATGTTTTGTTTTTTTTCTTAAATATTTCCTCGTGATTGACTGAAAATAATGCGACAAATGAAGATTTATTTCTCTTTTCAAAGTTCGTTATAAATTGACAAAATGTATGAATTTTTTTAACAATTTTTTTTTATTTTTACGTAGGAGATGCTACTTATCGAGGCCCAGAGGCCACTCAAGGATAAGGGTTAAAGAGTGTACAGTAGTCAATGGGACAATATCACAGTAATCATTAATAGTGTAAATTTGGTAAATTGGATTAAGGGAAACAGCTCATCAAGAACTTGTTTACATTGGTCTTGAAGACGACCATATTGAAGTCAGCTGGAAAGCAGGCAAATGGAAGAGAGTTCCACAAGTGTGCAGTTCTAAGAAAGAAGCTTTGTTCATGGAATGTACGTTTAGGTTTAGGCACGGATAAAGAGTGGGAGAAATTATTGATAGTGTTTTCAGCTAGATGAGTGTTTCTCATGAAAGTTTGGCGAGGGGGGGGGGGCCCTAGATTGGAGCTCAGACGAGCACTTGCCATGAAAATAACGATAAAGCAGAGGCAATCTCGCAATATCTCTTCTGTGAGAAAGAGGTTGCAGGGAAGAGGAAAGGGCATGTACCTAGCTCTTATATAGATAGAGAATTACATCAGCAGTGATCGATCTACTGGATCGATAGAAGGATCCCACCATTTTTTTTCAGCAACCTTGCTGATGTTTGATGTACGGGTTCCATTTCAGATCAGGAGTAAAGGTCAAACCCAGAAGCTTGTTAAAACATGGAGCCTCCTTTAAGATGAGATCAATTCAAAACATGAGACCTCCCCAAGACGAGAGCCATTCATTTCCACTGATGCCAGATGGGGATTAGAGCATTGATGATGTAAAGATAAAAGCTTGGTTTTAGATGCATTAAAAGTAACCAGACACTTCTTTTCCCATTGTGCCACGTGCTCAAGATCAAAGGATAGAAAATCAGAACTTTGTCATTTACAGCCTTTGATGTGCTGCCATAGCTGATAGTGTTGTCAGCGTAAATGTCTACAATTTGGACGTCCATTGATGTAGATCAGGAAGAGAGTAGAACCCAGGATGAACCCCCTGAGGGACTCCAGCATTAATACTATGAGCTGATTTCTGCCCATCAACCACTACTCTTATGAACCTATCAGAGAGAAATGATTTAATAATTGAGAAGACATTTCCAGCTATACCATAGCTGGAGATTTTATGAAGTAGACCTTTATGTCATATCCTATCAAAGGCCCTTGATATGTCAAGAGCAATTGCCCTAGAAAGGAAACCTCTGAGAGATTCACTAATCCTATGAGATATAACCATTAGTACATCTGCTGTAGATCTAGCAGAATGGAAACCATATTGCATGCCACTAAGGTTAGTTTTGCTGAGGTGGTTGACTACTTCTCTATTTAACAGATTCCAGTAACTTATTCATGACGCACAGGACTTATTGGTCTGTACTGAAAGAGAGATGATAGATCTGAATTCTTAAATGCAGGGCATACTGATGAGATTTTTCAGGATGTTCGGAAGCAATTCTCCTTAAGACAACGCTTAAAGAGTTTTGTAAGTATAGAAGCTAGTTCTGGTTAAAGCTTTACTGGAATCAAGGTTTTTGATTAGCTTGACAACATCATGCACAGATATTTGTATGTCATATAGCGTGTTTTTTTGATACAGGAGGAAATGCAGCAAAAATCTTGGTTTTGTTTGATGCTGACGAGATGACCTCAGGTCCATTGATGATGGTTGAGAGAGCACACGCTTTTGTTCAGGATCCTGTTTGCTATTTGCCAAAACTGGTGGGAACCAAGCTGCTGCTCAGCTACTTTACATTTGACGGACTGAGCATATAGCTCTCTTGCATTTTTCATTACTCTTTTTTTACAGTGGTTACTGGCAGTCTTGAAAGTGGCTTTAGTCTCGTTAGATCTGTAATGTCGAAAGCAATGGAAGAAGTTATTTTTTTAGCACAATGGCAGCAGCACGTTCTGGAGAGAACCACGGCTTGTTGTTAGGTTTTTGCTGGAATTTTTCCGAGGGTATGAAACTGTCTATACCTACAATTAACCATTCCGTCAGGTCTGACACTATAGAGGACTCATCCTTTTTAAACATGGAACACACAGGTAGTTCTGATATAAATGTACAAAAGCTATCCCAATTAGCCATAGTATCGATACTGTACAATGGAGAGGTATGTCTGAAGACTTATTACATTTTGTTTTTATCTTAACTAATAAAACCCGAGTGGTTGGAAGCTCAGAGGGAGGACAGTACGGAAGATGAACATAGCTTGTGAGGAAAAGGTCTAGGAAACTTGCATACTGACCATTAGTATCGGGCACACGGGTGGGTTCACGAACAATCTGAGTGAGGTCATAAGCAATAGAGAAATCATGACAGAACCTCCCCCTCATCATCTGTCTTGTTTGAGTGAGTTAACCATTCCGCATTGTGAACATTGAAGTCTCCACAGACGTGAATGTTGGCCAAAGGATGAGCAGACAGGATGTGGTCAATTTTCTCAGATATGCTCTTAAAGATAGTAACTCCGCTGTTGTGGGGTTAATAGAGGGCAAATATAAACGCAATAGTGTGAACAAGTGCAACTTAGAACCACATTTGAGTCATTTAGTGTCTTCTCTGGAGATGCCTCTACCACATGGAAAGCCATCTTTAATGTAGGCACATATTCCATGACTATGGCGATCTTGGGGGGGGGGGGGTCAATATTTGATTATATACATATGTATTGTATACTGCACTGTATTTTGTTACTAATTTTTAATGCCATATCCCGGGGTTCTACTGTATTATTATTTATATATATATATATATATATATATATATATATCCACCTCGTTAAGTAATCCAATTTACCAAATTTCCATTACTAACGATTACTACAATATTATCCCATTGACTACTGTACACTCTATAACTCTTATCCTCGAGTGGCCTCTGGGCCTTGATAAGTGGTGACTGCTATGTAAAAGAATATATAGTAAGTTATAAAATGTATATGCTGATTAAGCTACACAGAATATTCCGCGTTTCATCCACGCTAGGATTCATCAGGCTTATTTACGCATAAATTCATACTTTCGTATATTAATTTATGTGATTAAATGAAGTAGTCATATATTGAAATTAGGCTAACATTTTTCCAATTCCAATGATCCAAAATGTTTTTTTTTTTTTTTTTTTCTTCACATTAGTTTTGGCATTGGGCATTCCATGACAACATTCTAATCTTATGGAATTTTCCACTTCTTCGATTAACTTAAACTGATGTGAAAAAATGCCGTTATTAATATTATTTTTACACATCTGCATCTAATTGTTCTACACCATCAGGTGTTTCCTTTTTTGACTTATTGGGGTTGGAAGAAATTATGAAGGTCATTTCTTATTGATCGCTTCCATCTAGATTATCAGCATTTGTGTAGCATCTTCATTTGAACGAGTTGTACGAGTGTAACAAATATTTTCTCCAAGATCACTTGCTAGGAAGTCTTGTGGTGATGGAGCAAAGAGACCAAGGAATAAATGGCCATGATTAGCATGCACCAGATGCAAGGAAACAGTAGTCGCACATGGGTGTGAACCTGGAACCGTGTGGTTACAAGGCAAAAGCGATCATGCAAATTAATTGGTGTTCAGACTTAAAACTGAATATAAATTAAGGATGTGTGTGTAAATATTCAACTGATAAACTCTTCATCTACTGTTACATAATTAACAGGAAATAATAATCATACACCGATGATGCTTTATAACGAGTAAAATCTTTGTTTGGATGCTCCCCCCCTCCCGATTACTGCTGACATTATGAGTGAACGTCGTTATTGTTGGCAAAAAGAATTAATCAAACACCTCTCCAGATCATTCCGGGTTTTAGGAAACCATAATCAAACGTCTTTCAGGTTCTTTAAGCAGATTTTAAGACCGAGCAATGCCAGGCTGCATGCTAGTCAGAATGTATATATTTTTGAATTAGTGTTTTTTTTTTGTTGTTGTTTTTTATCCAAACAAGAAAAACTATTCTTGCAATGTACGCATGTACGATGAATTTATGTTTTTAACTTCAGAATGACAGACTAACGAATTTAAAGAAATTTCTTGTAGAAATGCTGCTGTGATCCCACCGACGCCCCCCCCCCTAATTGTTAGGAAGAAAAAAAGATGATCAGCAGAACTAACGTTATATAAAGTGGGTTAGTAGAAAGACGATGAAGTTGTTCAGTAAGGCACACAAAAGAAAGCTGAAATAGGATTGTTAATCAAGTGATGGATACAAAGTAGCGGACAGTAGGAGTCAATATATTTAAGAGCAGTTTTAAGAGTAACAGAGTTTTGGAACGGTTAAGACCGTTTTGAGTTTGCGATAATTTGGGACAGTTGATGATTCGGTGGTACCCTGAAATTGGGCTTCCCTTTTGTCTGCTGCATGGTGATCTTTCTCTCTCTCGTGCACACATGCATACTTTAACTGATTTACATCAAATACTTGTTTTGTTTAATTGCAGTGCGATTACAAAAGTGATCAAGTCAGGGACAAATTAAAAAACAAATTAGATACAATATGGTCACTTTTATTTATTTATTTTTTTTTTTTTACAAAACACGTTCACATCTTATCATTCAATCTATTCTATTATCTATTTTTACGCTTCTATGCTTCCATACATTTTTTTTTTTTTTTTTTGCTTTTTGCTCTGCTTTGAACAAATTTTACATTCATCTATTTTATTACTTTTTTTTTTTTTTTTTTTTTTTTTTTTGCATTTAGTAAATATTATGCAACACTGAAAAAAAAAGCACAAGATATCTGTGTCCATTTTTATATGCACAAGGGCATGGAAAATCCATTTCTGGCTTTTTTGTCGAATTAAGTGCAGTTTTCTTTTCTTCAAAATTGTCTATTTTGAGAATTTTGCGAAGAATCTTAGTGATGTGAGTGAACGTGGTGATAGGTTCCATAAGGATATTTCAGTGATGGAGAAACGTTTTAAAGGAATATAGAATTCTGACATGCTACTGAATATAAAAAGATGAAACTCAACACAAGAAAGTTAAGAAGACAAATGTTGTTTTAGACTGACGATTCTGTTTTTCATTCCTAACCAATAATAAAATGATTTCTATTACATGAAAATGGTGCCTAATCTAGGGAAGTAATGTGGCATATTTTTTACCTGAAATTTGTTGCAATCAATGACTGAAATTCCTAAAATTTTACATTAAAACGGATATAACAGAAAAATGCGATTGAGCACTTCCAAAATAATGCTTTTCTTAATTGATTTTGAACAAAAATACAAACATCATCTCGCAAAGAAATTGTTCATCTAATTCTTTTTTCACTTTCTCCTCTTCCATTAAATTTTTAAAACTTTATTTTATTTTTTCAAAAAATATTTTGACAAGTCAATAATTTAAAAAAAAAAAAAAGAAAAAAAAATCTGATAAAACAACGCCCCCCCCCTCCTCATAAACGCTATTTGATACATGGACTTATCAAAGTTGGTACTTGCAGAAAGAGCTTCCTTCGCCATATTAAGAATCAGTTTCTACAGAATAACGTTATTTCAGCACTGTCCAAGTGCTGAAATAACGTTATTCTGTAGAAACTGATTCTTAATATAGCGAAGGAAGCTCTTTTTTTTTTCTTTTTTTTTTTTCCTTTTTTTAAACTATTCTGTACTTTTATTTAACAGTAAACAAAATAGCATAAAAATTGAACTTTATCCTATCTAAAAATTAGCACCGTCTGTATTTTGCAAAAGTACACAAATCCTTTCATCTATATATCTATAAAAGTGAAAATGTCTGGCTGTGTACATTTCCCTACCAAACTAGTCTGTCAATTTTTGGTCTACATACTCAAAATTTGACATAAGGGGTATTGGGAATTGGGAAACTCTTTTTAAACTGTTTTCGGCCAGAAATTTGGCTGTCAAAGTTCAATTTAACCCTTAAAAACTCTACCAAACTTCTCCGTCAATTTTGGGTCTAAACACTTGAAATTTTAAATGTAGGTTACTTGGTTTGAGCCCAAAATGTTAAGGGGTCAAAATCTGGGTTAAAGTTAAAAAACCTCTGCGGTCTCTACCAAATTACTCAGCCAATTTCTGGTCTAAACATTTGGAATTTTACATAAAGGGTATTCAAAGATGGGGCAAGCTTTTTAATCGGTTTGGGTTGAAAATTTTAGTTGCCAAGGCGTCTAAGTTCAAAAGGATTGACCTTTGCATTTTCTAGCAAACTACTCAGCCAATTTTTGGTCTAAACATTTGAAATTTTAGATAATGGGTATTCAGACAATGCGGCAAGCATTTTAATGGGTTTTGGGGTGAAAATTTGGCTGCCGAAAGGTAAAAGTTAAGTTGGCCTTTGTAGATTCTACCAAACTCCTCTGCCAATTTTGGGTCTAAACACTTGAAATTTTAGATGTAGGTAACTTGGACATGGGTCAAACATTTTATTTTGATTTGAAACCAAGACAAATGTTAAAGGGTCAAAATTGGGGTCAAAGTTTTTTAAAAATTACCTCTGGAGTCTCTACGAAATTACTAAGACAATTTTTGGTCTAAACATTTGAAATTTTACATAAAAAGGTATTCACACATAGAGCAAGTTATGAAGAGTACAAAGAGCCCGAGCAAAGTCGGGTTGAATTACTAGTAGTTAATAAAACACAAATCAAAACTAGGATTAACTCCTTGATTTGATTTTTGGCAATCTTAAACAAAAATGCTTCTCTTTTTGACAATCCAATCCTTTTGTTTCTAGTCAACGTTTCAGTTTTGCCTTTTCTGTCTGAATAGGATTTCATCCGTGTGACATTCGTGCAGTATTTTTCTTGTAAACCTGATTGATCAAAGTGAATAAAAACACATTCCTCACTATACCTATCAACCAATGCAGTGTAATTGAGTCTCTTGATTTTTTTTTTTTTTTTTTTTTTTTTTTTAATTTAAAAAAAATGTTTTTTTGGATCCAAGTTTTGATCCCGGGTTAAGAATTTTTAACCAATCAAATCTGGTTTAACTTGACACTAAATTATTTTCCTTAATTCCAGAAACAAAGAATTTCTGATTATTTTTATTTTTCAGCATTTTTTTCAGCCCTTTATTTATTTTTATTTTTTTTTTCTATTTATAAATTTTTTTTTTTTTCTTACTAAGGCTTAAAGCTACTCAAAAATAAGTGTTCATGAGATAGCTAGACTTTTAGTTGAATGATGAATATAAAAAACCGAAAAAAATCATGAAATGAATAAAATTTTATGACTTATGAGTGTTAGTCTCTTCGTCGTAAATACTCAACAAGCAGCAAAATTCCACCCCTTCACCGAAGAGCACCTTACATGCCAGAAAGCTTTCTACTCTATTTTCTTCCTTCAAACTACTAGACTTTGGAATTTCTTCCCTGTATTCTTCTTTCCTACCTGTACTTATGTTATGTAAAAAGTTAGTAAAAGAGCAAATCAGATAAGTTGAAAACGATATTTGAAAAACGTTTGAATCGAACCCAGTAAAAGTTAAAAAAAAAAAAAGAATACATATTGAAATCCTAGGAATGCAGAACGATTGTCATTGTTCTCGCAAATAATTAAATATTATTTATGTCAGAGATATATATTTAATTTGGGAATGCAGTCGATTGTTCGTTCTTTTAGAAATAACAGGATATTAAATATGTCAGTTAAAAGAATGGACAATACGAGTTTAGAAATAAATAGGTTAGATATTAAAAAATTCAAATTGGGAATTTTTTGTTTGCCAAAAGTGTTTGGACATACATAGGTAAAATCCTCCTGAATAAATTTCACATGGCGAAGCATGCTTCTGACGTCATCAAAAAAAGATATTCAATATATTGAGACAGGGTTCGAAGTTAGGAGTGATAGACAGCGAATCGGCCAGACTGTGAGCTAATGCACCGTAGAAGCTAAGAGGATGGGGACCATGTAGTCGTAAAGGCTTGAATCTCTGACCACTATCAGCAGTTGGCTGGATAAATAAAAAAAAAATCACCTATATTTTGTAAACTGTTTGTCTTTGTGTCGTCATCATTACGAAAAGGTAAATATGTTTTGTCTATCATCTTGTAAACGAATTTTGAATAACTCCCTCAAAGTATTCTGCATATTATCATCGTAAGTAAAGTATCTCCTCTCCGTGTTAACAAGAACTGTTGCATATATGTCTCAGCTCCGTATTCGTAATATGAAGTCCCAAAGAATCGTCACAGTCGTCGTGGTGATATAAACAGTCTATCAATGTCATTATCATCTTCTGCATTATGTGTCACCAATTATGTGTTACCTTGCAACATAACACTTAAATGTAATAGAAACAAGCATCTTGCTGTTCCTCTATCAAAAAATTAGGAAACTCAATTTCACTGCATTGAATAGTTGATAGGTTCATACTGAAGAATGTGTTATTCACTTTGATCAATCAGTGGCCTGTTACAACCCAGTGGCAATATATTTGAGGTGAATAAGAGAAAAAAAATTAGATTTGAAAATAACGAAATTGTAGCCCTCTGAGAAACAGTCTTGTTTTAATGTGTGTTACAGATGAGAGGTTAATGGAAAAACTTTCTACTTCTAGCAATTCTAAGAAAGGAAATTCGTTTTTGCAGTTATGGTAGTAAGAGGAGTGCAGGGGTTTCTTAACCAATCTAACAGTTCAAACCTTCAATTTCTCTCTGGCAAAATAAAAATGTGTGCTAATAATTGTATATAACAGTATAAAGGACAAAATCATTTTTTTTTTTTTTTTGTCAAAATAAAAATCAAATGCTGATTGTTACAAAATTAAAACACTTTATGAAACTTGAATTAAACGTTTTTTTTTTTTTTTGTTTTTTAATGGAAATTGCTACAAACAAAGCATTGTTGTAAGTATTAGTTGATTTATTCATCGAAACTAAAAATATTTAACAAACACAAATAGTTCACAAGTACATAAATACATATTTATTACAAATTGACAAATGTAAAGAATAAAGTAATCACAACAATAATTCGGTACTCACTTTAGAAGTGGTTAGAGTTCTACTCAGTCTCTCAAGTGGGCATAGTTCCCACGAGAGGTAAAAAGCACCTTCCCTTGTCAAGGCCGGGACGGGACTTACTGTGTGTGTGTTCGTTCCTCAAGGGAAGTAACTCTCCAGTATATATCTTAACCGGTGTTCTTTGCCCATATTTCCCTACAGCATGAAGCTACCTGATGTAAGGAGTTAACAATTATGAAAGATCACAAAGACAGCATATACCTATTAGTTTTGAAAAGACTAATGCTATAGGTAGGAGAAACAGTCAGCAGGAAAAGAGTTCCACAAACCTACAGTTTGTGAGAGAAATCAATTGAAATAAGAAGCTTTATTAGAATGAATTATCAAAATAGCAGACAACATTTTATGAAACTTGGATACGAATCAAACAATACAGTGAGGGATTGGAGCTCAGACGAGCACCTGCCATGGAAATAACGATAAAACAAGGATAGGCTTGCAACGTCTCTTCAGTGCGAGAGAGGTTGCAGGGAAGAGAAAAGGGCATCCCCCACTAAACCACAAAATCTATTTTGTACTTCGTCAAGGCAGGATAGGCTGTTTTTAGCAGCTCCTGCCTCGATGTGGCAGCAGTACTCCATCCTTGGACGTACCTGGCTTTTATACAGATAGAGAATTGCATCAGTAGTGAGATATCTTTTGGAGCGGTAGAAGGATCCCACCATTTTCTCAGCATCCCTGGCAACAGATTTGATGTACGTGTTCCATTTCAGATCAGGAGTAGAGGTGAAACTCAGAAGCTTGTCAAAACATGGAGCCTCCCCAAGACGAGAGCCATCCATTTCAATTGATGCCAGATGGGGATCAGAGCGTTGATGATGTAAAGATAGAAGCTTGGTTTTGGATGCATTAAAAGTAACCAGCTACCTTTTCCCCCATTGTACCACGCACTCAAGATCAGAGGAGAGAGAATTAGAACTTTGTCATTTACGGTCTTTGATGTGTTGCTATAGATGGTCGTGTCATCAGCATAGATGTCAACGAATGATTTAAGTATGTGTTTTGGGAGATCATTGATGTAGATCAGGAAGAGAGTTGGGCCCAGGATGGACCCCTGGGGGACTCCAGCATTAATACTGTGGGCCCCTGATTTCTGCCCATCAACCACTACTCTTATGAACCTATCAGAGAGAAATGATTTAATACTTGAGAAAACATTTCCAGTTATACCGTAGCTGGAAATCTTGTGAAGTAGGCCCTTATGTCATACCTTATCAAAGGCCTTTGATATGTCAAGAGCAATTGCCCTAGAAAGGAAACCTTTGTCAAGAGATTCCCTAATCCTATGTGATATAACCATTAGCACATCTGCAGTAGATCTTGCAGAGCAGAAGCCATATTGCATGTCACTAAGGTTGTTTCTGTTGAGGTGGTTGACTACTTTATTTAATATGGATTCCAACAACTTACTCATGATACACAGGAGACTTATTGGTCTGTATTGAGAGGGAGATGACTTTTCACCTGAATTCTTAAATACAGGGCATACTTATGAGGTTTTCCAGGGTGTTGGAAAGCACTTCTCCTTAAGGCAATGCTTAAACAGTTTCGTAAGTATGGGGGCAAGTTCTGGTTGAAGCTTTTTCAGCACTATAACTGGAATGCCGTCAGGGCCAGTTGCTTTACTGGAATCTAGGTTCTTGATTAGCTTGGTGACCTCACGCACAAATATTTTTATGTTGCATAGCGCGTTGTCTGTTATAGGAGGAAATACAGGGAGTTGATGGTCATTGTCGCATAGGGTAGAATTAGCTGCAAAGTTCTTGGCAAATACTCTGGCCTTGTCTGATGCTGACGAGATGACCTCAGGTCTATTGATGATAGTTTGGATAGAACGCACGCTTCTGTTCAAGATCCTATTTGCTATTTGCCAGAACTGGTGGGAACTAAGCCACTGCTCAGCTACTTTGGATTTAACAGACTGAGCATATAGCTCTCTTGCATTTTTTATTACTCTTTTAGGGTGGTTGCTTGCAGTCCTGAAAGTAGCTTTAGTCTCAGTACATTTATTACATTGGTAGCTATGGAAAAAATGATTTCTGTGCACGATGGCAGCAGCACATTCTGGGGAGAACCATGGCTGGCTGTTTTTGTTGGAATTTTTTGGATGGTATGAATCAGTCTATGCCTACAATTAACCATTCAGTAAGGTCTGATACTATAGAGGACACATCCTTTTTAAACATGGAATGCAGAGGTAGGCCAGATATGAATGTACGGAAGCTATCCCAGTCAGCCATAGAGTATCGATATACAGTACGGTGGAGAGGTACGTCTGAAGACTTATTATATTTAATTTTTATCTTAACTGATACAACAGCGTGGTCAGAGAATCCCAGAGGAGATAGAACGGAACATGAACACAGCTCAGGGGAAGTTGTGAGGAAAAGGTCTAGAAGGCTTGCATATTGATCGAGTGTATCGGGCACACAGGTGGGTTCATGAACAATCTGAGTGAGGTCATAAGCAATGGCAAAATCATGACAAAACCTCCCCTCGTCATCAGTTTTATTTGAGTGGGTCAGCCATTCCACATTATGGACATTGAAGTCACCGCAAATGTGAATGTTAGCCGAAGGATGAGCACACAGGATGTGGTCAATTTTCTCAGATATACTCTTAAAGATAGTAACCCCACTGTTGTGGGGGCGATAGAGGGCAAATATAAATGCAGTGGTGTAAGCTAGTGCAACCCGGAAGCACATATAAGGTAAATTAGGGTCTTCTCCAGGGTCTTCTCCACAGGGAAAGCCATCTTTGATATAGGCACATATTCCATGCCCATGGCGATCTTTGGGGTCAGATTTAGATGTTAAGTTAGAGTATCCTTTAATTATGAATTCCTCTAGAGAAGTGGTTGGCCCTATGCCAGTTTCACTTAGAAAGAATAAGTCCGGTTTCGTCTCTTGTAATTATTTCAACCTCTGGAAGGTTGGAACGTAGACTCCTGATGTTGGAGAGGGAAACATGGTAGTAGGGGTCTACGTTGGAGGATGGGGTTCTAGGTTTTGGTTTTTATTTCAGTTCTGTTTTTTTTTTTTTTTTTTTTTTTTTTTTTTTTTTTTTTCTAAGGAATTTAATATTACGTGCATTACCTTTGGTATTTCTGTTTATGATAAATAAAAATCTGCATGAATTAAACTATGATATTTATGCATAGTTTACGACTGGGCAACGCTGGGCGGCCCGTTAGTTATAGAATGAAAGTAACACTCGATGCTACTAAGACTAAGCTGCTTTCTTTTAACAATTACAAAAAACATTCTCAACCACCATGATAACATTCTATCTGAGAGCTTGTCGTTCAAACTCTTCGGCTTAAGATTTGCAGGTAAGATGAAGTGAAACAAAGTGCATTGAGGACATTGCCAAGGATGCTGCAAAAAAAAGGTAGGTTCTAACATGCAAGGAAATTACTCTCGCCTGAGAGTATCCTATATCTTTATAAAGCTGCCATGAATGAAGTATTGTTGCCACATTTGCATTATGCATTTACTGCTAGTCTCTCTCTCACTTTTTTAGACATGGTCCGAAAAAGTCTCCAATCGAATAGGTTTTGCATTGCTGACCAAACTTGTCTCATTGCTGCTATTTTGCATCCCTGCGTCTATTTTGCACAGACTTTATTCGAATGTGCTCTGATGAACCCATTACATTTGTGCTCCTTCAACGTACATATTCATGAAAACAAGCAGCAAAATCCCACCCCTTCACTGAGATCCCGAGATGCTGGAAAGTCTTCTGTTCTAATAGTTTCTTTCTTCAAACTGCTAGACTTCGAAATTTCCTCCGTTTCCTGCTTCCCTGATTGTACTAACATTCAGAAGTTTAGATGTCATGCGAACAGATATTTTGCTACTCAACTCCCTATAATCCTCTGCTAGACACGATCCAAAATAACTCCTTGTGTCCAAGTGGCAATATGTCTTTGGGGTGAAAAAAAAAATAAAACGTGTTGCATATGTAAATATTTTATCTTTTTGTTGGAGGGAGAGTTGCAACTATTCTGACCAAAGGATGTTCGACGGATTTGGACTGACCTTTTTGTTTTTTGGTTGAAAACTGTACATCTATTTACAGACCGGATTTTTCGATGGAGTGGAAAGAGAAGATGCGACTGAAAGTTTGACTGAAGAATTTTTATAAATAAAATCAGTTAATGTAAACTGAATATTTTGTGGATTTGGAAAGGAGAGATGAGGTGGTCGCTGTTGGCCGGGGTGGTGGTGGTGGTGGTTACTTTCAACATTTGGATATCAAATTAAATGCTGATGATTGTATAAAACCTAACAAAATATATCGGGACATTTTACACTAATATTGTGGGGTCTGCATATGCGCTGGGAATCCACAGAAGATAAAAGAACATTCTTCTAGAGGTTGAAGCGTCAATCCTCAGTTCGAGCGATACTCATATGAGGAACATTCCAAAAGACCTATTTTTTAACTCAAAAACCAAAATGTTGAAGAACTATGAAGACAGGAGTGGTACCATTAAAATGAACGATCTTTTCTTCTCCAGAATTTATTTTTCTACATAGTTACCACCATTCTCACAGCACTTTTGCCAGCCTCTTTTGATGCGTTCGTCGTAAACGTTTGGATTGCACTTTGTCGTTCACATCTTTATTGCCACTCTGAAATCGATGAACCTATCTCCTAATTGTTGACATCAACTGTATTAGCTTCGTAAATGTTTAACAGGCGCCAGTGAATATTGATCAGTTCAATTTTTTTTCTGCATGGAGGAATTCAGTGATGCATTTCTGCTTCTGATGCACATCCAAGACAAGGATTGCGCTTTTAATTTCACACCAATATCTGTAACAGAAATGAAACTTTCAGATCATAAATGTACAAAACAATAGAAAACAAACATCTCTTACTTTACCTGTACTTCCATGAAATGTGCTCCGATGAATTTACTGCACTTGAATCCCCTAAACAAAAATACCCCTATCCGCCCAACTACTTACGAAATTCCACCCTTTCACTAGAGAGATCCCTAATTATGAAAATATTTTTAACTTTTCTCAGACTGTTTACCTTTGGAATTCCATTCCTACTGCTTGTTTCCCCGATAGTACCAACATGCATAAATTTAAATGTAATGTGAACAAACGTCTTGTTGCCAAACTCCCCACCCAAAACAATAGAAAACAAACGGAAAAATAGTTAAGCAGACAAAATATTGGACAATGATCTCTGTTCACCTATCAGATTAATCGCACGTGGACCAAACCAATTAACTGCTTTGGTATATTTTGATTGGGCCAATTTGAATGTGATTGGTTTAATGGGAATGAAAGGAAAGTCTATGGAAAACATTACAAATATAATTTTAAAGAAAGTTAACAAGCATATCACCAACAAACCCGTATATCAACAAAATCACACCCCTTCACTGTTGAGAACCTTAAATGCCAAAAAGCTTTCTACTCTAATAGCTTCTTCCCTTAAACAGCTAGACTTTGGAATTCCCTTCCTGCTACCTGCTTCCTTAAATGTACTGATATTATGCAAAAGTTTAAATGTAACATAAACCAACATCTTAATTTTTCTTAGGCATGGTCCGAATTAGTAGCTCCTTAAGTCCAAGTGACGATGTGCCTTGTTTGGAGTGAACATGAGTAAAAAAAAAAAGTATGGGATTGGTATCATTAATTAATATCGTTAAAGCTGTGACTTTGGCTCTGATCCAATAAGAATGGTGTTCAGAACACGTAAAAAAAATATCTCGTACAAAAATTTGCTACTAAAAAAAGGGCACTATTAACTACTCATTTAAATATGTGAAATAAAAATACTGTAAACTAGCAGGACGGCTGACGTTGCCTGGTCATAAAATATGCCTAAATATATTTTAATTAATGCAGATTTCTATTTATTATTATAGAGCATTCTCTATTGGTTATATTGTACCTAATATATTGTAATGGTCGCCTAGCGTGGCCCAGTTGTAAAAATGCTTGAATATGATAATTTATGCAGACTTTGTATTACATTGAACCCAGTATATAGTTGTGATTTCGAAAGTTAAAAAAAAAAAATTGATTTTGGGATGCCATCAGAACCAAAACATAGCTCTGCAGCTTTTTGTTACCGTCTGATCTAAGTTTATAAAAAAAACTTTAAAATATAACATTATTAAAGATGGAAATGAATATTTGCGCATGCATAAAAATAACACATTTAGTCGACTTACGCCTGCCAAGTTCCAATTTTTTTTTTTTTTTTTCAATTTTGACCTCTTAACAATTTTTACCAGCTAAAAACAAATCAAATTTGTTCCACATGTACAAATATATCAAGTTCAAAGTCTGTAAACGAAAAATTGACAGTTTGGTAGACTGTTCCGCATACACATACAAGATCACACACACATATACAAGATCACACACACACACACACACACACACACACACACACACTAAATTATATATAAATAATCATTATTTCCCCAGAATAAACTCGTTGGTGAATTTCTCTACCGCTAGATGTCAACTATTTAATTTTGGTTTTCGTGTCACTGTTGTTGCGTTCGTTTGTGATTTAAAACTGGTGAGACGCAAAACAAGATGTCAGTCTCCCGTTCCTGTTGGTAAAACTTAATCCCAAGCAAAAACAAGTGTGACGCGGAAAAGGAATTAAATGTCCTCCTATTTAGCTTATCGTCTCGCTTCAAAGAATGTTAATATAAAATCCAACTTTTGTTCTGTTCAAAATATTCGCTTTTACGCAAGGCGGTTGCTTTGATCACCCAATAAGTTGTTTTCTGCGGATGTTGTTGTTCAAGCCAAAGACGCTTTTGAAAGTACGATTGTAACCAGATGGAGTGCAAGAGAAAGTATTTATTTTGAAAAAATACTTTTATGAAATCTTTTCTCTGTGCCTAAACCTAAACGTAGATTCCATGAACAAAGTTTCTTTCTTAGAACTGCACGCCTGTGGAACTCTGTTCCGTTTGCCCGCTTTCCAGCTGACTACCATATGATCGTCTTCAAGTCCAATATAAACAAGTTCTTGATGAGCCGTTCCCCTTAAGTAATCCAATTCCCTAAATTTCCACTACTAACAATTACTACGATATTTTCTCCATTTACTACTGTACACTCATTAACCCTTATCCTCGAGTGGCCTGCGAGCCTTGATAAGTGGTGATTCCTATGTAAAAAAAAAAAAAAAAAAAAAAAACTGATCAGCCCAGTATATTGAGTTATTTTCCTGGCACCAGTTCTCTCCTGAATTATATCGCCTTAGACAACCTGATAGCACAGCTATTCCTTCCGACTAACCTGCCAAGCAGCAAAATCCTACCCCTTCATTGTTGAGGTCCCTAGATGTTGGAAAGCCTTCTGCTAATAGTTTCCTCCATCAAATTGCTAGACTTGTGAATTCGCTTCCTGCTTCCCTGACTGTACTGACCTACAAAAGTTCAAGTGTAATGCAAACGGACATCTTGCTGCTCAACTCTCAACAGACATAATCCAAAATAGTTGTTCCTTGCATCCTAGTGGCGTTGTGCCTGATTTGGGATGAATACAAGGGAGAAAAAATATGCAACAAGAGAATGAACTCTTCAGTTATGAAGTACAAAAAAAAGACTTTCACTACAGATGTGAGATTGAAATCGAGGCTTGTTCTTTTTCTTGGTTGTGGTCTTAAGCTTTTCTGCAGACTTAGTGTTGTTAGACCTCACCTCTGTCTGTATTCTAAACATTTCGCCTTAGTATCGCCCTTTTCTACTGGTTTCGGAATTTGTTATTGAAATAATTCACAGGTAATATCAAGAGTTGCATTTACTTTACATCGTCCCTCTACTTTTTTCTTTTTTTAACTCCTGTTTACCCCAAACAAGGTTGAACATCGCCACTTGGATATAAGGGTCTACTAATTGGTACCATGCCTAGGAAAAATTAAAAAGATGTTGGTTTACGTTACATCTAAACTTCTGCATATCAGCACAGTCAGTGAAGTGGGTAGCAGAAAGGGAATTCCAAAGTCTAGCTGTTCAGGAGAAGAAACTATTAGAATCAAAAACTTTCTGGCATTTAGGGACCTCAACAGTGAAGGGTTGAGATTTTGTTGCTAATCGCGTTTGTTGAGAATATGTACGTCGAGGTGGCATAAGTGCAATGCATTCATCAGGGAAATTTTGGAGGGAGTTGTTTATCGGCTCTAAGGTGGAATTGGAGGCGAATCGCTGGGAATTCTCTATAATTTGTTTGCCCTAGCAGTCCATGTTCATTTCGATTTTGTTTAGCGTTTTTGTTAGTAATTATTTTTCAATCCCTTTTTATGTTGCATGCTTGATGTATAAAAGTTGTAGCCATGAAATAACCTGAGAAAAAAAACCTGTTTCACATTTAAAAATAGTTTTGTTTAATTCTTTAAATATTACGAA
The DNA here is from genome assembly GCF_053919585.1 of Euprymna scolopes. NCBI lineage: Eukaryota > Metazoa > Mollusca > Cephalopoda > Sepiida > Sepiolidae > Euprymna > Euprymna scolopes. Next base: position 174,952,778 of record NC_136487.1, on the reverse strand, counting down.
ATCATTTCTATTAAAAATCCAGTTATTTATTAATTAATTATAATTGATGCAAAAACAATATCGTTTTCTCGCATGTTACTTTTATATATGATTTCTGAATTAATTCATTGATATATATAGCCATGTTATATCATTTTGAAGCACGTTTTTCGCTCTATTGAATCTTCATTTATTTTTTTGCACGCTTTTCGACAGCATAGACGAAATTCCAATCCGCACGATTTTCTTGTTCCTGTTCAAACTAGGCCGAAAAGCTGCCATTACAGCTCGTGATATCCATGATGCGTTTTGCTCATGAATCACTAACGAACATGTGGCACAACAGTGGTTCAAGAAATTTTGCAATGGTTATGAGAGCCTCGAAGATATAGACTGTTGCAGCCAGCCGACTGTGGTTGGTAACAAACATTTGAAAGCCTTAATTAAAGCTGATCCTCGCAAAACCACATAAAGTTGCTGTTGACCGTGAAGTCGACCACTCAACAGTCGTTTGTCATTTAAAGCAAATATGAAGTCAAAAAAGTTGGATAAATGGGTGACGCATGAATTGAATGATAATCAAAAAAAATCATCGCTTTGAGGTGTCCTCTATGCTCCTTCTGCGCAACAAAAACAACCCATTTCTCAAGTGGATTGCATCATGTGATAAGTGGATCTTCTATGACAACCGGCGATGTTTGACACAGTGGTTGGATGCCGGAGAAGCCCCACAACTCTTCCCAAAGCTGAAATTGCAGCAAAAAAAGGTTATGATGATTGCGGCTGGTCTCCTCCATCAGTTTCTTACAGTGGAGAAGTACTGCCGACAAATTGACGGACCAAAGGCTCCAACATATGTGCCTGATTATCACTTTTTCAATCATCTCATAGGATTAGTGAATCTCTCGACAAAGGCTTCCTTTCCAGGCCAATTGCTCTTGTCATATCAAAAACCTTCGATAAGGAATGGCATAAAGGCCTACTTCACAAGATTTCCAGCTACGGTATAACTGGAAATGTTTTCTCAATTATTAAATCATTTCTCTTTGATAGGCTCATAAGAGTAGTGGTTGATGGGCAGAAATCAAAAAAAGTATTAATGTTGGAGTCCCTCAGGGAGCCATCCTGGGCTCAACTCTCTTCCTGATATATAGCAATGATCTCCCAAAACACATACCTAAATCATTCGTTGACATCTATGCTGGTGACATGACTATCTATGGCAACACATCAAAGGCTGTAAATGACAAAGTTCTCTCTGATCCTCTGATCTTGAGCGCATGGTACGCTGGGGGAAGAGATGACTGGTTACCTTTAATGCATCTAAAACCAAGATCCTATTTTTATATCATCAACGCTCTAATCTCCATCTGGCAACAATTGAAATGGATGGCTCTCATCTTGGGGAGGCTCCATGTTTTGACAAGCTTCTGGGTTTGACCTTTACTCCTGATCTGAAATGGAACACGTACATCGTCTGTTGCCAAGGTTGCTGGAAAGATGGTGCGATCCTTCTACCGCTCCAGAAGATATCTTATTACTGATGCAATTCTCTATGTGTATAAAAGCCAAGTACGTCCACGGATGGAGTACTGCTGCCACATCTGGGCTAAAAACAGCCTATCCTGCCTTGACAGAGTGCAAAATAGATTTCGTAGCTTAGTGGGGGATGCTCTTTTCTCTTCCCTGCAACATCTCTCCCACAGAAGAGATATTGTGAGTCTGTCTTTGTTTTATTATTATTTCCATCGCAAGTGCTTGTCTGCGCTCCAATCTCTGCCCCCCCTCCTCGCCAATCTTTTACGAAAAGCACCCGTCTAGCTGAAACCACTGTCAATAATTTTTCCCACTCTTCATCTCTGCCTAAATCAAAATGTAGATTCCATGAACAAATCTTCTTTCATAGAAGTGCACATCTGTGGAACTCTCTTCCATTTGCCTGTTTCCCATCTGACTACAACTTGGTTGTCTTCAAGTCCAACATAAACAAATTCTCGATAAACCGCCCCCTTAATTAATCCACTTTATCAAATCTCCATTACTAACGATTACTATGATATTGTCCCATTGATTACTGTACACGTAATAACCCTTATTCCCAAGTGGCTTCCAGGCCTTGATAAGTAGTGACTACCATGTAAAAAAAAAAAAAAAAAAAAAAAAATCTCGACAACTTCCTGCGTGAAAAATGCTTCAAAAGCAGAGATGATTCCAAATCGGCCTTCAATGACTTCATTATTCCAGAACTTCGGATTTCTATGCTAATGAGATAAATAAACTTTTTTCTCGTTGGCAAAAATGTGTCGATTCTAATGGTTGTTATTTCGATTAATAAAGTTTATTATGAAAAGAGTTATGATCTTTTGAAATTGAACGTCAAAAAACGATATTATTTTTGCACCATCTTAATAGTATTATGCATCTAAAATTGAGAAAAGAACTTTGAAAAAAAATGACAGTATCATGTGAAGAAGCCAAAGTAAAACAAATTTTACCTGATGTCGTGTTTATCTAAAAGCAAAACTGAGTGAAACGTACTTTTCTCAATTTTAGCTGCATAATAATAACTGGATTATAATGGAAATGATTCTCCATCTAGTAATAGTTAATATAAGCAACATAAAACTATTTTTAAACAGATATTTTTTTCGCAGTATTCCATGGCTGTAACCTTTATACATTATCTTAATATTCTTCATATGCTTGGCTTTAGATCACCACAAATAAAGGTAGTCATTCGAGGATAAAGGTGAATTAGATTGTAATGATTGCCAGATAAAAGATGAGGAACATTATATGAGTACTAACATTAATCAATGTTATGAACTGTATTTGATAACTTATGGAGTGGTCCATGTATCAAATTCATCCGTCTCTTTATTAGTTTTCATGTTGGTTACAAGAACACTAAAAATTCATATTAGTTCAGCAATTTTTATACAATATTTTATGAGATTTTCTTTTTTATAAAATTCCCAATAAATTTATGAGATAATATGGATGTAGTTGCAAGAAAAGACAATTTCTGTGGATAACAATCAAGATCGGGACACTCGTTAGTGCCATCATTTGTCATAGTTTTCTAGCACTAAGTGTAAATTAACTTCAGTATGTTTTAACAGGATGTTGCTTGATACAAGAAATTATTGCCATCCGTCCATCTTGGAAGGCAATGGAGTTCTCTGCTTCAGATTTTTTTATTTGTGAATTGCAGCATCTGCTTTGATTGTGCAAGCCTATCCTGGATCGACAGACGCTGTTGCAGATGTAGGTGGTGTCTGGTTGCAAGAGCTCTGTTGCAGTCCCCTGTCGTCTGTGCTCTCTTCTCTACCTCTGTTGCTGATCTCTCCTTTTGCTTGGAGCTTTCCTGTACAGCTCTTCTCTAGCAGTTACCGTCTTTAGCCACAAACTCAAACTCCTGCTATCATGTTTCGCTTGCAGACATCCTTACAGCGTAGGAGAGATCTTCCTGTTGGCTTGGAGAGTATAAAATATCCTTTCTGATTATGCCATTGTCTATTCGCTTGGAAGAATTTATTCAATAAATTAACGAGTTGAATAAGCGTCCAAGAACAGTTTTTTTGTTAAAAATAAATTTGATTATTTTTTAAAAATTTAATCCAGCGAACAGAATAGTTTGCACCACTTTTATGTCCTCCTTACAAACATTAAAATTAAGATATAATGCTGCTATATGTTTGTAATTCTTAATTCAATCAACTTGGATCAAAATTGGACTAATTTTAATGCAGATTTGAATTTTCAATTGGAAGAGTTTGATGATATTATGCCCTGCCCTTCTCCCAAACTTTTAAAATACTCCAAGGAAAGTGAAATTTCGGAAATCTATATATTTATATAAGATTGGATTAGGTTGACAAACATCTGCAGTAAATTCTTCTAGTTTTTATTTATTTTTTTAGATTGTTACTGTTTAAATCGACTTTATAAGTAGCACCAGCACTGCCCACATTGCTTCTCCAACTAAAAATAGTTCACCGTTTACCATAGAAATTCTCCAGCAAAAGTTTAAATAATTCTAAGATTCTGCAATGATTCTCTTATCAACACTTGACCAGAAAAAATGTCTTTTGATTTTTTTTTTTTTCCGTGTACCCCGCCCCCCCTGAAGTTGATGAATAAATAGGTTATCAACGTCTTATCTGCTGTTTCTCTCCTTGGCAGCAATATTTACATGGTATTTAGGTTTCCTTCCGCTTGCAAAAATAACTTTTTCCTTCACTTATCTGCATATGATTTGTAAAGGTCAGCGTGTGTATGACCTTGTAGTGCAACCGCTAGTGAGGCCCCAATTTTGGAGATTCGGAAAGTTTGGAGTTTTTTCCTTTAATCACCATTACTCCCAAATTCTCTCTGACCTGGTGTCTGTATCCTTGGCACTTGATTTCATCGCCACAAAATCCATTTTTCTTAACCTTTTCGTTTTTTTTCTAATTTTTTTTTCACTAGTTGGGGTGGGGGTAGCTTATCAAGACCCAAAGGCCATTTGAGGATAAGGATTAATGAGTATCAGGTGGCTGGTGAAATTGCGCTGTGATGATCGGTAATAATGGAACTTAGATAAAGTTTGATTTTTATTTAAAAAAAAATAAAAACTCAACAAGAATTTGAGTTTTTATTTTTTGTTGCCAGGTTACTCAGAGGAGTATCAATGCCATGAGTTCATTGGAGCACATTTCATTAAGGTACTTATAAAATAATCATGGATGCAATATTGTGGTTATGGAACAGTAGTTGGAGCTTGCTTGACAGTGTGGGACCTGTTAATTTGGAGAAATTTTTTTTTTTTTCTGGGACAGTCAAAACGGCGACAATGATGGAGAAATGTAACATAGCATGGATGCACAGATGTTGATGCATGAGAAATGACGTCATAGGTGGTGGTGGAAAAGGACTATAAGAAACAATGATCACGAGAGACAAAATAATGGGGTTTTTTGCCTTTTTTTTCTACATAGGCATTACCACTTATCAAGGCCCAGAAGCCACTCGAGGATAAGGGTTAAAGACTGTACAGTAAAAATTGGACAATATAGTAACCGTTAGTAATGGAGATTCTGTAAATTTGTTAACTTATATGGAACGGCTCATCAAAAACTTGTTTACGTTAGACTTGAAGACAACCATATTGTAGTCAGCTGGAAAGCAGAAAAACAGAAGACAATTCCATAGTCGTGCAGTTCTAAGAAAGAAGCTTTGCTCATGGAATCTACGTTTAGGTTTAGGCACAGATAAAGAGTAGGGGAAATTAGTGATAGTGTTTTCTGCTAGATGGGTGTTTCTTGTGAAAGTTTGGGGGGGGGGACCATAGAATGGAGCTCATCCGAGCACTTGCCATGAAAATAACAATAAAGCAGAGACAAACTCGCAACATTTATTCTGTGAGAAAAAGGTTGCAGAGAAGAGAAAAGGACATCCCCCACAAGGCTACGAAGTCTATTTTGAACTCTATCAAGGCAGGATAAAGTCTTTCTAGCAGCTCCTGCCCAGATGTGGCAACAGTACTCCATCCTTGGACATACCTGGCTCTTATATAGATAGAATTGCATCAGCAGTGAGATATCTACTGTATCGATAGAAGGATCCCACCATTTTTCCAGCGGCCTTGGCAACGGATTTAATGTATGTGTTCCATTTAAGATCAGGAGTAAAGGTCAAGCCCAGAAGCTTGTCAAAACATGAGGCCTCCCCAAGACGAGAGCCATCTATTTCAATTGATGCCAGATGGGGATCAGTGTTGATGATGTAAAGAAAGTAGCTTGGTTTTAGATGCATTAAAATTAACAAGCCACCTCTTTCCCCATTGTACCACTTGCTCAAGATGAGAGGAGAGAGAATCAGAACTTGGTCGTTTACGGTCTTAGATGTGCTACCATAGATAGTAGTGTCATCAGCATAGATGTCAACGAATGATTTAAGTATGTGTTTAGGGAGGTCATTGATGTAGATCAGGAAGAGAGTTGGGCCCAGGATTAACCCCTGAGGGACTCCAGCATTAATACTGCAGGCCTCTGATTTTTGTCCATCGACCACTACTCTTATGAGCCTATCGGAGAGAAATGATTTAATAATTGAGAAGACATTTCCAGTTATACTGTAGCTGGAAATCTTGTGAAGTAGGCCTATTTCAGTTTTGCTTTTAGATAAACACGACATCAGGTAAAATTTGTTTTACTTTGGCTTATTCACATGATACTGTCATTTTTTTTCAAAGTTCTTTTCTCAATTTTAAATGCATAATACTATTAAGATGGTGCAAAAATAATATCGTTTTTTGACGTTCAATTTCAAAAGATCATAACTCCTTTCATAATAAACTTTATTAATCGAAATAAGAATCGTTAGAACCGACACATTTTTGCCAACGAGAAAAAAAGTTTATTTATCCCATTAGCATAGAAATCCGGAGTTCTGGAATAATGAAGTCATTAAAGGCCGATTTGGAATCATCTCTGCTTTTGAAGCATTTTTCACGCAGGAAGTTGTCGAGATTTTTTTTTTTTTTTACATGGTAGTCACCACTTATCAAAGCCTGGAAGCCACTCGGGAATAAGGGTTATTACGTGTACAGTAATCAATGGGACAATATCATAGTAATCGTTAGTAATGGAGATTTGATAAAGTGGATTACTTAAGGGGGCGGTTTATCAGAAATTTGTTTATGTTGAACTTGAAGACATCCAAGTTGTAGTCAGGTGGGAAACAGGCAAATGGAAGAGAGTTCCACAGATGTGCACCTCTAAGAAAGATTTATTCATGGAATCTACGTTTTGATTTAGGCAGAGATAAAGAGTGGGAAAAATTATTGACAGTGGTTTCAGCTAGACGGGTGTTTTTGTGAAAGATTGGTGAGGAAGGGGGGACCAGAGATTGGAGCGCAGACGAGCACTTGCCATGGAAATAATAATAAAACAAAGACAGGCTCACAATATCTCTTCTGTGGGAGAGAGGTTGCAGGGAAGAGAAAAGGGCATTCCCTACTAAACTAAGCTCCTGTCCAGATGGGGCAGCATTACTCCATCCTTGAACGTACTTGGCTTTTATACAGATAGAGAATTGCATCAGTAGTGAGATATCTTCTGGAGCGGTAGAAGGATCCCACCATTTTTCCAGTGTCCCTGGCAACAGATTTGATGTACGTGTTCCATTTCAGATCAGGCGTAAAGGTCAAACCCAGAAGCTTGTCAAAACATGGAGCCTCCCCAAGACGAGAGCCATCCATTTCAATTGTTGCCAGATGGAGATCAGAGCGTTGATGATATAAAAATAGGATCTTGGTTTTAGATGCATTAAAGGTAACCAGTCATCTCTTCCCCCAGCGTACCACGTGCTCAAGATCAGAGGAGAGAGAATCAGAGAGAACTTTGTCATTTACAGCCTTTGATGTGCTGCCATAGATAGTCATGTCATCAGCATAGATGTCAACGAATGATTTAAGTATGTGGTCTGGGAGATCATTGATGTAGATCAGGAAGAGAGTTGAGCCCAGGATGGACCCCTGAGGGACTCCAGCATTTATACTGTGGGTTTTTGATTTCTACCCATCAACCATTTCTCTTATGAGCCTATCGGAGAGAAATGATTTAATAATTGAGAAAACATTTCCAGTTATACCGTAGCTGGAGATCTTGTGAAGTAAACCTTTATGCCATACTCTATCAAAGGCCTTTCATATGTCAAGAGCAATTGCCCTTGAAAGGTAGCCTCCATCGAGAAATTCGCTAATCCTATGAGATGTAACTGTAAGCACATTTGCTGTAGATCTAGCAGAATGGAAACCATATTGCCTGTCACTAAGGTTATTTTTGTTTAGATGGTTGATTACTTCTCTATTTAACACAGATTCCAGCAACTTACTCATGACGCACAGGAAACTTATTGGCCTGTACTCTGAGGGAGATGAGTGATCACCTTAATTCTTAAATACGGGGCATACTGATGAGATTTTCCAGTGTGACTGGAAGCAATTCTCCTTAAGGCAACGTTTAAATAGTTTTGTAAGGATGGGTGCAAGTTCTAGTTGAAGTCTTTTTAGTACTATAATTGGAATACATTCCGGGCTGGTTGCTTTACTGGAATCAAGGTTTTTGATTAGCTTGGCAACATCACGTACAGATATTTGTATATCACATAGCATGTTTTCTGATACAGGAGGAAATATTGGAGGTTGGCAGCCTTAATTGCAAAGGTTAGAATTAACTGCAAAGTTCTTGGCGAAGAGTTTGGCTTTGTCTGATGCTGACGAGGTTACCTCAGGTCCCTTTATGAGAGTTGGGATAGAGCACATGCTTCTGTTCAAGATTCTGTTTGCTATTTGCCAAAACTGGTGGGGACCAAGCCGCTGCTCAGCTACTTTGGACTTGACGGACTGAGCATACGACTCTCTTGCTTTCTTTATTACTTTTTTACAGTGGTTGCTGGCAGTTGTGAAAGCCGCTTTAGTCTCAGTACATCTATTATGTTGGAAGCAATGGAAAAAGTGATTTCTATGCACAATGGCAGCAGCACATTTCGGAGAAAACCACGGCTGGCTGTTAGGTTTTCACTGGAATTTTTTTGAGGGTATGAAACTGTCTATACCTACAATTAACTATTCTGTCAGATCTGATACTATAGAGGACACATCCTTTTTAAACATGGAACGCAGAGGTAGATCTAATATAAATGTGCGGAAGCTATCCCCGTCAGCCATAGTATCGATATACTGTACGATGGAGAGGTACATCTTGGGACTTATTACATTTCATTTTTATCTTAAATGACACAACTAAGTGGTCGTAAGATCCAAGTGGAGACAGAACAGAAGCTGAACACAGTTTAGGGCAAGTTGTGAGAAAGAGGTCTAGGAGACTTGCATACTGGCAGTCAGTATCAGGAACACTGGTGGGTTCGTGAACAATCCGAGTGAGGTCATAAGAAAATGCAGAAATCATGACAGAACCTCCCCTCATCATCGGTCTTGTTTGAGTGAGTTAACCATTCCACATTGTGAATATTGAAGTCTCCACAGACATGAATATTAGCTGAAAGATAAGCAGATAGAGCGTGGTCAATTTTCTCAGATATGCTTTTAAAGATAGTAACTCCGCTGTTGTGGGGGCGATAGAGAGCAAATATAAATGCAGTAGTTTGAGCAAGTGCCACCCGGAAGCACATACAGGGTAAGTTCGAGATCTCATGAGAGATATGGAGAACATTTTAAATTATGTGGGTGACATCATGACCATAATGAGCAGGAAACGTGGTTGTACAAAAAAAAAAGCTTAGTTATTTCTTTTTTCTTTTGTTTTGACCTTCTGAAACTGGACACAACGTGTGTGGACAACGTGTGTGGACAACATTACATCTCACATAGACAGTCCCCCCCCTCTTTTTTTTTTTACTTGGGAGTTGTCACTCATCAGGGCCCATCGTCTACTCGAAGATGAGCAAAAAAAGATCTATATGATTGTTTTTCTTTGGTTTTTGTGTTTTCATAGAAATCGCTCCAGACAAGGGATGGAGTCACTTAATGTAAAAGCTAAAAAAATAAAAATACTTAAAGGTTAAAACAAGCAAACCATAAGTGTAAGATGGATATATTCTGACCCAGAAAACTGAAATTCTTTTCCCTTTGTCAGAAACATCGTTCATGGAATGTGAGGACTAAAGGACAAAATAAGGCTGCCAAAAATAAACCCAAGGTCAACGTTTACTCTCCTAAATAAGGATTATCCTTCTATGTAATCTTAATTTTAATCTCCCAACTTTTAATGGAATTTTCCCCTTTCTATTTAATCTAGGTGTGGAAAATAACATTTTTTAACACTCGCATCTTGCTATGGTACTGGGTTTTGTTTTTTAAGAACTCGGATTTATTAGCTTTTTATAAAATGTTCTATCTATTTGCATTTGATTTGATATCCAGATGTTGGATGTTGGAGTGATTGTACATTCCACATATTCACGCTCTGAACACTGCATCAATGCTGCTAACAAAGCCAGGAGAGTACTGTTCGTCATGCGTCACTCCTTTGGTCGTCTCACTCCATTCATCTTCCTCACCCTGTACACCTCCCTAGTGTGCCCGATTCTCGAATATTGTATTCAGGCCACATCCCCTATTACATGAAGGACGTTCAGCATCTCTGACGGGTTCAGCGTCTAATGATGAGAATGGTGGCTGACCTCAAAGGTCTATCTTATGAGCAACGTTTAAGGGCTCTAAATCTTTTTTCCCTTTGGCGCAGAAGGCTTTGAGATGACTTTATTCTTGCTTACATCTTTCATGGATGGTGCGGCTTGAACCAGGATGTGTTCTTCATCCCTGTCCTAAGTCACAGGCTCCGTGGTCGTCTACCTTCGATGGATCTGAAGGCTTCGACATCAAGCAGCATTCTCTGTTCGCGTGGTATCTCCATCGAACTAGCTACTCGGCTTCAAGACGGCTCTGGACAGACGCTGGTCTCGGACCCCCAGTTTTCCCCTTGTATAGTTTCTCTTTGTTAATAGCCCCCCCCCAAATTCTCACTTTTTTTTTTTTTTGTAAATGGCAATCATTTGTGCGTTTATTCTTTGCCAATTAAATGAATGAATACTCTCTTTGCATATATATATATATATATATATATATATATGAGAGAGAGACCCTGCTACGTAACATCTGCTTAACCTGGCACAACAATCCTCCTGAAACAAAATCAAATCTCAGTAACTTGTATTTCGAACTAAGCATTTTATTTAATCGACAGAGGTGAATCTCTCTTAGATTATGCTTAGTTATTATCGCCTGCAGCAAGGATTAAACCTTCAGCCTCGAAAAGATCGTCGTCGAATACGAAGATTAAAATTCATTAAAACCAAAATTTATTTTTCTACACCACTATTCCACAAATCTCTGCTTCTGACATCGTCAATATCTGGAACAGAGAGATGAAACTTTCAGGCCATGAATGGCTAACTTTAATAATCATAGCAATGCAATTTGCAATTCCCTCCGATTCATTTTGGACGGAATGAAACAATAGGAGGCATTACTTTTGGATTAGAAGCAGCGGGCAGCACAACACAGCTTCTCAACTGAATTAGGTTAGAGAAATCCTTTTCCAGGATGTCATCACCCACTTGTTTAGTGGCAAATTCACCAACAGCAGAATCAGCATATAAATGTACTCGCATATTATCACTAATGGTTATGTTTACAACCCGTTTCTCTGACTAGCAAGAACAACACGCATCACTTCTAGATCTGTTTTTGACTACAGTTCCCGAGGATTGTGTAACAAATGCTGACAACCCACTCGGGAACACTGATCATGCAGTGATAATGGTCGAAATCGCCCAAAACTCTAGACCCAAAACTGAAGAGCCAGTGCTCAAAACTATGAGATATTATAGAAAGGCTGACTGGGAAGCCATCAGATCAGAGATGCTCCATGGGGAAATATTTTTTCTCTTCCTGCTGAACAGTGCGCAAATGAGACCACTGAATGGTTCAAAACGGCAATTGAAGCATATGTTCCCATGCGGAAATTTTTTAGCAAGCCCCACTCTCCCCAATGGTTTACTTCTACTTGCACAACTGCCATTGCTCAAAGGTAGCATGCATACCGCAAATTTAACCAACATAAGTCCAGTTCAAACAGATAGAAGTATATAGAAGCTAGAAGTAACGTTAAGAAAGAAATAGCGACAGCTAAGAGAGAATTTACTGAAACCACTAAAAAACGCATCGAAGCACAAAATTAGGAACTCGTGACTTCTGGAAAATCTACAACAGTGTAGTAAATAATGGGCAATCAACAATTCCCCCACTAACCAACAATCACAAGGTTGTTTGCTCAGCAACCGAGAAGGCTAACATGCTTGCCAGTCGGTTTGCCTCAAACTCCACACTGAACCCTTCCAACCATCTCTTACCTGACTTTCCTTTATGGACAGGCGCAACACTAGACGATCTGAAAATCACTCCTGCTCAGGTACATGCTATAATAAAAAACCTTGACACTTCAAAAGCATGTGGACCTGATCTCATCCCAGCTGTGCTATTAAAAAAGTGCTCAGCCGAAGTAGCTCCAGTTCTCTCCAAACTCTACAACAAATGCCTTAATGAATCTTGCTTTCCGGGCTATTGGAAAACTGCTTCTGTGGTACCAGTATTCAAGAATTCTAGCAAAAGAACTGACCCATTAAATTATCACCCTATTAGCCTCCTCCCACTTTTCGCCAAAATATTTGAGACCATAATTAACCATGCTCTAGTCCGGCACCTTACAGATGCTAAAGTTCTGACTGACAAACAATATGGATTTAGACAAGCCCGTTCCACAGCAGACATCCTCACTGTAATCTCTGAACGTATATACCATTCACTGGACAAAGCGGGGGAGGGTAGAGTGTTTGACAGAGTATGGTATGAAGGTCTCCTCAGGAAAATTAGATTATACGGTATCACTGGTAAAATACTTAACATAATTTAATCTTTCTTAGATATGAGAAAAATGCAGGTTGTCCTCGACGGTCGTACATCTAAACAGTGTGATATAAATGCGGGAGTGCCTCAGGGGTCTATCCTTGAACCTCTATTGTTCCTAATATTTATTAATGACCTCCCCAACAAAACTGCCTCTGAGATGGGTATATATGCTGATGACGCCACACTCTATAACAGGCATGACAGGAAAACAAATGAACACATAACTAAAGAAATGGCAAAAACACTAGAGGAAGACCTCCAATCTGTAGTGGAATGGGGACAAAAATGAATGTTCAATGCTGCCAAGACTAAACTGGTTTCCTTCAATAACTACAAGAAACCTTCTGTCACCAATAGCAATGGCCAGTGACTTTTTATCTGAAAGTACATCTTTCAAACTCCTTGGCCTAACGTTCACAGGAAACATGAGTTGGAACAATTACATTGAAAGCATTGGCAGGGCCGCTGCAAAGAAGATAGGCTCTCTCTACCGTGCTAGAAAACTATTAACACCCAAGAGTATCCTGTACCTCTATAAGGCCACCATTTGCTCATGTATAGAGTATTGCTGTCACATTTGGGCTGGTGCATCTGCTACTAGTCTCTTGCTCCTAGACAAGGTTCAAAAGAGTCGCCAATCTGATAGACCCTGAACTGGCATCTAAGCTTCAGCCTGTCCCTCTGCCTGTTCTACAAGTATTTTAATGGTGAATGCTCTGGCGAACTGCAGACACTTGTGCCCCCACGACGTAGACACCCTCGACAAACCAGACAGGCAGCTAAATCCCACCCCACATAGTAGACATCCCTACTTGTAAAAGATCTTTCTACTCCAGTAGTTTCTTCCCCAGAACTGCTAGACTCTGAAATTCCATTCCAGGTCCCTGCTTCCCCAACTGTACTGATATGCAGAAGTTCAAGTGTAACGTAAACCGACATCTTGCTGCCCAAATCCCTACATAGTACCCCAGTAGTTGTTGCCCATGATAGTAGCCCCCTACACCAAAGTGGCAATGTGCCTTGTTTGGGGTGAAAATGCAATAAAAAATATTTTTTTTAAATTACATGGACAATTCAAGTAAAAATTCCAATTAAACAATTGCTGCTGCAAAAAAAATATAGACAACTTTTACAGAGAGAAACACAACTCTACTGGCACTGCTACTATACATTTCATTTTAGTCTTGCACAACATGGTGTACTTGTATTTGTTTATGTGGGGAAGATTCGTCCCACTATGCTGGACAAAGTTGTTGAAATAAAACTAAGTAAACATGAAGATTAATTAAAGCCTGGGAAAAAATATCAACCAAAAATCATCAAACATTAAAGAAGGCTAAAAGAATAGTCGACCAAAAACACAACATGGGTCAATAGTTATCATCTTTTTCTTTCTTCTATATAATAAAGTAAATTCGGTTTTCCCCTTTCATCAGTCATTATAGGTCTGAAAGCACAAGTGCTATATAGAATTCCCCTATGGTTATGCTTTACGTCAAAAATTACTTTTAATAATTTCCACATTTGTTCCACCTTGTCTGTTGCTCCTAAAATAGTCATGCATATATGTGTAAAAAAAAAAAAAAATAGTTGGAGTAATTTTCACTTGCATACTAAGCTCTACTTCTACTGCTACCATCTTATGCCGGGAAAAATTGACCGTCATTATTTCATTTTCCTTATTTCTTATCTTTTACTTATTATACTTTAACAAACTAAATACAACATACGCTTTCTGCTTTTACAACATTTTCGTTGCCTATAATCTTATTCTGGAATAACCGAATAGGATTGACGAACACTAAAGAACGATTGAAATGAAAACATGTCTTCTCATATTAATCCATTCAGTAATTGTTAGAACGAACTATGCTGGTTTCAGTTCAAAACCATTTTTTATTTCTTTCTTCTGCGGCTCTTCTTTATTTTGCTTGAATGATGCTACAAAAGTCACAGCGCAACGGATAGACGTTGTCTCTATCATTCCAAGTGAGAATTGTCTAAAGATAGCGGTTTCAATCCAAAGCAGGCCAGAGTATTAGTTGGCCAAAACTTAGTGAAACAGCAACTATGGAAGGCAGTGATTACCGCGGATACAGTTACAAGACTCGTCATTTCTATTCTGTCGCGGTTAATCACCTGAAAAGAGGTCAGAGGATGAGTTAGTCCAAACGTGGCGAAACAACTATGAAGATGAGGACAAATACACAAATTATGATGTCTATATTTATTAAAAAATATATATTACCACTTATCAAGGCCCATAGGCCACTCGAGGATGAGAGTTGAAAAGTGCACAAATCTGGACAAACTTAAAACTAAACTAATGTCGTAGTAAACCCTTTCATACAGCCTGCCATCCATCATTCCCGACCATTTTTAGCTTCATATTCTGCTTGCCTCATTTCCCAACCCTATCGTAATAGTGAGGCTCTCCAATTTGGGGAGTGTATAGTCACCTTAGTTACACTTCTGCCACCGTAAGAAATATTTATATACAAAAAAAAAAAAAAATCGACAAAACTTAAATTTTTACAAATCTTATATGATCTAAACGGATTTACGACTAAAAATCTCTTGTGAATTTGATATTCCCAAAAAACACTTCCGTTTTTGAAGGAGGAAGTCTCAACCTGCCCAAGGTAGGGGGGATCCCTTTGTAAGTCCTGAGACGGATATTTGAACTATTTTGCAATAAATTCATATTATGGTCTAGTTTAATAAAAAATAATTTTTAAAAGCAAAACAAAGGAAAATCCCCTCAGTTTGTTTTTCTTATTATCCGGTAATAAATTGAAAATTGAGGCAATTATTTTTGTTGTTTGATTTTACTTTTTGCTACGTCTTTCTCCGAGAGTGTTGAAAAAAAATCTTGTTTCTGATTGGATGCTTTGTTTCTTTTTTCTTTACTTTCTGAAATAAGATTTAAAAACCCGTTCTTAAGATAACGAGGGATGGATTCTCCATTTTCTTTATATACATATATTATATATTATATTATATAGATAAACAAACTATTCTGTACTTTTTACCTAACAATTTAATAAGCAAAAAAAAAAAAAAAAAAATACCGTAAAAATTAAATTTTTGACTGGAAATTAACTTTTAACTTGAAAATCGTATCTAAAAATAGCACGGTCCGTATTCTGCGTAAGTACCCTTTTTTAAATGTCAATTTCTGGAAAATCAACAACATAAAATGCATATATATATATATATATATATATATATATATATATATAGATAGTCCTTAATCCGCGGAGTGTGTGTATATATATATATATATGATGATTGCAACGTCTTGTCAGACGAGTGCCACTCCCTCAGGCATTTAAAATCCATGAGCCCAAATACCTGAGGGAGTATCTATACAAAGATGATGTTACAGAGTCTTAGCTTTGTACGACAGCTAAGTCTCTCTCTCGGTTCAAAATGTTGAGATCCAGCAACAAGCAAGAGCAAGATAGCCAGCAACAAATTAAACTGCAGACCAGCTTAATGCGGGTACTGGTCTTCCGATTGATGGTTTTTAAATCAGAGATTTGCTTCTCCTAGAAAGTTTGCCTTCACCACGGCATATATATATATATATATATATATATATATATATATATACACTCCAGGGATTAAGGACTATCCAGTTATTAAGTGTTTCCTTTTCAGATTAAATGTTTTAAGTCTTTTTCAAAGTGTTTTTTAACATGTTTTATTAACTATTTGCTCTTATATAAAATGTTAGAAAAAAACCCATTATATTTAACCCATTTTATTTTATGCTGAGTTAATGGCATATGCACCAGCCCAGATGTGACAACAATACGCCATGCATGGGTGAATGAAGGCTTTGCAGAGATATGATACTCTCAAGTACTTTTCTAGTGCGATACAGGAAGTTCGCCTCGGAAATGTCCTCAATGTATTTATTCCAATTCATGTTTATAGTATTTCTATAGTGAGCATGTTTCTATTATAAGAAGGCAAGACGGGTCGTAGATACGCCAGCCCAGCTACGGAAACGAAACTCTATGCACGGGCGAATTGTAAAGATATACGATACTCTCTCGTGTGAGTAAGTACATCTAGTTTGTCTTTATTTCAACAATACAATTCAACTGATGCAATCACACCTAATGTTAATTATTTTTTGTTTATTTTCAGGTATTTTCAAAAACACCATTGGAAATATCTCCGACGAATATCCGACGCGCATCACTCCGACCAGCGAGACCTTTTCTATTTGGAGCGCCATTTATGTCTGGATGGCCGTGTGGCTTATTTACAGTCAAGCTGCCATCTGCATCAAAGTTGGTGGCGACTACCTCTACAAAGATTCAGCGTTTATGTCCAACACATTTTTCTTTCTTTATAACGTCAATTTGTGTTTGAACATCGCATGGATTATCCTATTCGACCGGATCTACTTCATCGTTTGTTTGTTTGTGATTCTCTTCATGGTCCTCTCCGCCTATGCCTGCATCGGTATGTGCTCCTATTCCCTTGCGCAAAATCTAGATGAGCTCTCTGTGCAGAACTTGACCTATCACGTCTGGCTGATCCGCTTGTTTGTACAGAACGGGATCGGGCTCTATGCCGGCTGGATCACTGTGGCAACACACATCAACCTTGACGTCGCCCTTCGCTACGATTGGGCCATCAACGGCAATATGAGTGACATGATAGCCTTGGTTGTGATTCTCGTCCTCATCGTATGTTGGTATGTGTTGGATCTCATCGCTCTCGACAGGTACACCAGATACCTGATAACCCCACATATTGTACTTGTGATTGCTTCCACTGGAATTTTCTACAACCAGGTGGACGTAACCAGCTTTGATCGTACGGAAATTTTAATTTTAACTTTGTTGGCCGTCAGCAGTTTTGGTTTGCTGCTTAAGTTGATAGTGATGACTTGTCGACATTTTTTGAAGGATGATATCATGTCTGTGGCTTAAGGGAAGCTTTTTCTTCGCTTTCATAAATATTGTATAGAACTTAAAGATTAATAATTTTACTATTTTCTTTTTCTTTTTTTTTTTTGCATAAAACAAGAAATTCTCTTAAAATTTTCACAACGCTTATTTTATTTGACGTTAATTTTCAAAGCGATTTATTTTTTTAATGCAATTCGATCCCTTTTATTTATGTATTCGTTATTTTAGCTTATTTATTTTGCTTATTTATTTTGCTGAATGTTCTCTCTTTCTCTCATACATATATATATATATATATATATATATATGTATAAGGAATGAAAAAATGTACCAGCGGTGGTTGACGTTATGTTTAAAGAAAAAATAGAAAAAACCGAATGAAATTATTAAAAAATCAACGTTTCGTCCTTGTCTCAGAGGACATCTTCAGGATAATTGAAATAAAAATGTGAT
Organism: Euprymna scolopes; assembly: GCF_053919585.1. Classification (NCBI taxonomy): domain Eukaryota; kingdom Metazoa; phylum Mollusca; class Cephalopoda; order Sepiida; family Sepiolidae; genus Euprymna; species Euprymna scolopes. The sequence continues at coordinate 174,934,940 of NC_136487.1, read as the reverse complement.
AAAAGAAAAAAAAGAAAAATGTGATAAAAGATCTATGACTTTTTCTTTTATCACATTTTTATTTCAATTATCCTGAAGATGTCCTCTGAGACAAGGACGAAACGTTGATTTTTTTAATAATTTCATTCGGTTTTTTCTATTTTTTCTTTAAACATATATATATATATATATATATATATATATATACACACACACACACACACACACAGAGGGCAACTGAAAATTAAATGCCATTCATTAAATCGCTAATAAAATTTTGGAGAATCAGAACAAGGACTCGAAGTCTGTAGCAAACGGTGGCAGATAAAAAAAATTATACTTAATTATGTTTTGCAAAAAAAATAATAAAAATGTTTCAATTGTTTTTAGAATTATAAAATATATTTATGAAATGTTGATTTCTTTATATATATATATATATATATATATATATATTAGAAAAATAATATATAACCCCTAGATGAATTGCAGATAATTGAAAAAAACATTATTCTCTCCCACTTCCTCCTTTCATATTTGACATTCAATTTGTAGATACACTTGCATAACACACATTGGCGTTCTGACATAATTTAAGTAACGAAAGTCCTTTTCATTAAAAACGAATTAAAGTAGCGGCCCCTTACTTATAAAAACATGTCGTGACGATTTTTTTTCTTTTTTTCTATTCTTTCTATTTTTATACTATGTTTTTATTTTCATTAAAAAACAACTGGCCTCGAATAAGAACAGAGGTATATTGTTGCCTGGCGGTGTCTTTTAAGACTGAAACAATAGGTTTATTGTAGTGACTTATAATTTTGTTTACCTAAATTGAATAAAATAATAAATATTAATCTCTTTGTCTACACTTTTTCTCGGAAACTACTGGTCGAATCTGCCTGAAATTTTGTATGGGGCTTTGCTGTGATTCAATGCATAGCAAGATCGATATATTGATGCTAGGATCTTAGTTATGTATCGACGTTGATGAACATATAATCTCCGGTTTTCCTGTTTACATTTGCATCTATATATAGAATTGCTAAAGCTATTTGCGCCTTTGGAAAGGTTCGTCAACATTTGTTGAATGAAGGAGGTATTCGACTAGACACAAACCATGGTATACAAAGCTGTTATTTCTATCCTCATGTACGCCACTGTTTTGGACTCCATCCAGACATCATATTCACCAACTGGATGTATTTCATTAAGGTTGTCTGCGCTCAATGTGTGGCATTACCTTTGGAGACAAAATATCCAACGCTGACATTTTCATAAAGTGCAACATTTCTGGAATTGAGTCATTCGTTATTCAGTGGTAACTACGATGGACTGGTCATGTCCTGAGAATGTTTGATGACAGGATACCAAAAACCCTAATGTCAGTTGGATGGAGGGAAAAGGAATGTGGGGCGACGATTACTGAGGTAGAAAGAAAAGCTAAAGATCGATTGGTCTTCAATTTGTATCACACACAGCAGTCTTGAGAACAAGGTCTTTGATCGAAAAGAATGGAAATAATTTTGTTTTGAGAATCTCCACTGTTTTCATTCGGACAGTTTGAATCATCTGCGTGAAAAAAAAAGGAAAGGAATCATCTTCGTGAAAAAAAAAGGAAAGGGCTAAATGATCAGCAGACATACCATCAACCTCATCACTAAATCCACACACGTGTACTACATGTGGACTCGTTTGTCAATCTCTCACAATTCTTAAATGTCATCTGAGGCTGAAACGTAAATGAATTTAAACAATAAATTGTTGAAACCTCAGTTCAATATATATATATTGTGTGTATGTGTGTGTAGAATGTAAATGTTACAGAAGGTTAGAAAAACATTGATACTGTCGGTTTCAAATCCTATACAAAGGGGACCAGTCTATAATCGATTATATTGAATTCTCTTTCTTAAACCTCTGTATCTGTTTTCCAACAAAGATTGAAGAGTCCGCTTAAATCGACCATAGACTGGTCCCCTTTGATTGAATTTAAAACCAACAGTATCAATGTTTTTGACCTTCTGTATATTTAAATAAATACTGTACTGTTATATGGAATTTTCTTTATAATAAACCATTTTACTTTCACGAACTGTGTGTGTGTGTGTGTGAGAAAGAGAGAGTAATGCTAATAAATTTTACTTAGCTTAAGATTTTACTGCAGTTTCACAGGATTACCGATCATCAGAAATGTATCTGGGTGGTCTCTAATGTCTGGCATTACCTGCACAAATATGTGAATAAAATCTGGAAAAAGCAGATCTACCAGATGAATAAAATCAATTTAATTTGTATGGTTTTGGTATATCCGCTTTTTCCATTCATCTCTCTGCACGCATCAAATAGAAGCAAACAATTTTTTGTTTTGCGATGTTTAACGATTTTCCAATTATTGATTTTTGTAAGATAACAAATGCATTTTTTCATAAATAAATTTTTTTTTCTAAAAATAAAAAAATACAATATTTTTTGTTTATCATTTAAAATGCATTCAATGAAATTCTATTCAATTTATTTGTTTCAAGTTTTTTTGACTTGCAACAATCATTGTAATTGTAATGCAGGATAGGTAAAACCGCAGCTGTATTTAATCAGTTCTGCAAGATTTGATTTAAAAAAAAAAAAAAAAAAAAAATTCATCCTCGGATCTAAATGAAGATTTTATAACAGCAATGTCTTCTTTCCACTGTTTTATGGAAGTGAAACTTGGCATCTCAAAATCAGACAAGCGAAGAAATTAGATGCATTTGATTCCAAGTGTTTTAGAAAGATTCCTGGGATCAAACTAACCAAAAAGTCAGATTACACTAACCAGCAGGTAATTAAATTATCGTCGATAATCTGCAATCAAAGTCCATGCTGACTCGGATATACCCTAAGATTGACCCCAGAGAAAAGTGCTAACTAAATGCTCCAGTGCAGGGTTTTCCAAATTGAGCTCTACTGAGCCCTGGGGCTCTGTGAATTAGGCTGAGGGGTTCCGGAAGCTCTTTCTTAAAGCAGACTTTATATGGAAAAACAAAATGGCTACAGTTATTGATTTTTTTTTTACTGGAACGAGATAATAAGTTAGTGTTAAAATTTGAAATAAGTGTTTATCATATTTATTTTAGAAATTATCTTGTTAGTGCTCCGTGAAAAACCTTTGCACTGCTCAGAGGTTCCATGGTATCATGAAGTTTGGGAAATCCTGCTCTGGTGAACCTCTGATGGAAAAAGAGGGAGATCAAAAATAAACTGGAAGCAGACAATTGAGAGAGATTTGATCGCAACGGGGAAGAAACTGCAGGGACGCTGTTAATCTGACTTCAGATAAAAAAAGATGGCAGACTTTGACTGCCTCATGTATTACAGGATGCAGAAGTTCTCAAGTTTAAGTAAGTAAAAACGAAACTTTTCTTTTAATGCATTATTTCTCCAAATTCATTGTTTTAAAAATAATATACTAAAGCTGTTTTTTATCAACGTTTGTTTTCATGAAGCGTTTTTTTATCATATTTTGACTGCATAAAATACATGCCAAAATATTCCTGTTTTGAGATTGTTATAAAAAAACATGACCATGTTTTAGACAGCTGGAAAGCAGACCAACGGTACAAAGTTTCATGGATGGGCAGTTCTAGGAAAGGAGCTTAGTTCATGTAATCCACGTTTAGAGTTAAGCACAGATAGTGTGGAGTGAAATTTTTGGTAGTCTTTGTAGCTAGACGAATGTTTTTTTTTATTTTGTGAAAGTTTGTTAAGAGGGCACCATAGATTGGAACTCAGACGAGCAGCATATATTACTGAGTTAATCAACGTTTGTTTACCTAGTACTTTTTCCTTATATATTTTTATCATGCAAAATACATGTTAAAATATTCCTCGGTTTTGGGATCGAGTTATCTTTGAAAAAGATCTATCTGGTCAGGCTCCTTGACCGGGCCAATGTTATTCTCTCTCTCTCTCTCTCTCTCTCTCTCACGCACACGCACACACACACACACATACCCACACACACTTTCTTTCTCTCTCTCTCTCTCCAGATTTCCCTGTCTTCCATCAGCTGCCTCAGATCTTCAGGATCACAGTTGGCATCAGGTGCAAATTGCTGGATGTATGTGGATCTAGGTCATCCTATGCTCGTGCGCCTGTGCCATGAAGTCCACAGCAATACATTTCTCACTAGCTCTTGCTTGCTCCTTTGGCAGTGACCGGCAAATCGTAGACGTTACTCCCTGATGGTAGTAGAAATGGCAGGTAGGTTGCCATAAAGTTGCTGCTTCGTGGCATGATCTTGCCAAGATATATTCAACACTATATCATGCAGGTGTACGTACCGTCTAGCTTTCTTTCCAATTTTTTGGAGAGTGTTTAGGTTGTAGCACTGTAAACAAAGAAAGAAATCAATTTAAATTATTCTAATTAGCAGTAATTTGTAATTGACTTGCCAAATGAGGCAACTAATTCGTCTTTGCGTGTCTTTTTGAAGTGTATGATTGCACAATAGTTCCTACACTTTTTTAATTTTTCCGCTGTCTTTTGCATTATTTTTATTGGAATCCTTTGAGATGAGTGATTTGTATATTTAGTTGCCGACTGTTATTCTCATCTTGTTGTTTCACCATCTTTCGGCTAACTCGGCCTCTGGTCTTCTTCAGGTGATTACTGAATCTCTTAACTATATCCTCCATAATTGTTGTGCCATATCGTTTTAGCCAAAAAATCCGCTGGCCTGCTTTGGGTAGAATTGAAATCGCTACACAATATTCACCTGGAAGCATAGAAACTCAACACATCTATCCACTGTGCCACAAACCCCAAAGCGTTGAGTCTTTATGGTTCCAGATGAGCATTGTCTGAAGATAGCGGTTTCAATCCTACCCAAATCCGGCCAGAGGATTAATTGGCCAAAACGTGGTGAGACAACAACAGCTATGGAAGGCAGTAATTACGGAAGATAGGGTTAAGACTCAGCATTCCTATCCCATCGCGGTTAATCACCTTAAAAAAGCTAGAGGATAAGTCGTCCGAAACGAAACAACTATAAAGATAATAACAGTCCGCAAATAAGTATTGGATTATTGGTGTATTCTGCAAAATATCTCAAGCTGTATCGATAGGTGTCAGAATTTTTTGAGAATTTTATTTTACTCAGTTTTATGAATAAAATATAAAAAACTCGAATAAAATATAAAAAACTCATAATTTCTCTTTTTAAAGTGATTGTTTATTTTCTTTATGGAATATACTTCCAAAAACTATTAAAGTTGTTTCAAAAATAGTAGAAATATTATTTTTTATTTAAAAAAAAAAGAAAAAGTGTTTACAAAGTGCCTGCGCGTGTTCATGCAGCCATTTTGTTTACGTAATGAAACCAATTGAATTTTATGAGTTAAATTTTTAAACTTTAAAAATCTATCAAAATTTTTCCATTGGTTCAATTTTTACGATATTTTCAGGTACAATGTGAAATTTTATGCTCTTTCCAATAAACCGAATATAATATTCTAGACGAAGATTTTTTTTTAAATTCACCCCCCCCCCATTTTGAAATGTCTATTAAAATGAAAATAATTAATTTTCTCACTTCAAATTTATATATCACAAATTGAAGATAAAAGATCAATAAATTAAATTAGCTAATTTAAAACAAAAAAGAACAGTTATTTGCAAATTTACCTGTAAAGTCCAAAGTTTAAAACCTTTTTTTTTTTTTAAAAACCACATTGAATTTTTTTTTTTTAGTGAAAACTTAAAATCAGTTTCGTTTAATTACGACAATTTTTTCTATTTCATTCAATGTTTTTTAGATATTTAAAAAAATTCACTCCATAAAGAAGAAATAAAATATATTAAATCCAAAACTCATGTATTTCTTTGAGAAAAAAAAAAATTTGTCGAGTGGTTTGCGTTTAATCGACGAAAACTGATGAGTGCAATGTGATCATTTTTTTACGCACGGTAACCCATAGCGACCAACTTTATTGACTTCAAATATCTAATTAATTACAAAGGGGAGAGAAATTAAATGTTTTTTTCTTCATATAGTTACTATTGAGATTAAGTGTATTTGGTTTAATGTGTTGTTTTTATGTTTTGGAAATAATTATATATGTCCCTTTGAGGCCTCCGTATTTGACAACTTGAAAAGACTACTTTGGCTGATGGCAGATAACAAGTTGCAAAAATACGGTTTTCTGGGACCCTTGCTTTAAAAAATACACAGAATATAAAATATAAATATGGACAATTCACGAACCCATGCGTCCGATAATACCAGTCAATATGCAAGCCTTCTAGACCTTTTTCTCACAACTTCCACTGAGCTATGTTCATGTTCCGTTCTATCACTTCTGGGATCCTCCGACCACTCAGTTGTATCAGTTAAGATAAAAATTAAATGTAATAAGTCTTCAGACATACCTCTCCACCATACTGTATATCGATACTCTATGGCTGACTGGGATAGCTTCCGTACATTCATATCTGATTTACCTCTGCATTCCATGTTTAAAAAGGATGTGCCCTCTATATTATCAGACCTGACCGAATGGTTAATTGTAGGCATAGACCGATTCATACCATCAAAAAATTCCAACGAAACCTAACAGTCAGCCATGGTTCTCCCCAGAATGTGCTGCTGCCATTGTGCACAGAAATCACTTTTTCCATAGCTACCAATGTAATAGATGTACTGAGACTAAAGCTACTTTCAGGACTGCCAGCAACCACTGTAAAAGAGTAATAAAAAATGCAAGAGAGCTATATGTCCAGTCTGTTAAATCCAAAGTAGCTGAGCAGCGGCTTGGTTCCCACCAGTTTTGGCAAATAACAAATAGGATCCTGAACAGAAACGTGCATTCTATCCAAACCATCATCAATGGACCAGAGGTCATCTCGTCAGCATCAGACAAGGCCAAACTATTTACCAAGAACTTTGCAGCTAATTCTACCCTATGCGACGAAGGCCATCAACTCTCCGTATTTCTTCCTATAAGACATGCTATGCAACATACAAATATCTGTGCATGAGGTCGCCAAGCTAATCAAGAACCTTGATTCCAGTAAAGCAACTGGCCCTGACGGCATTCCAATCATAGTGTTGAAAAAGCTTCAACCAGAACTTGCCCCCATACTTACAAAACTGTTTAAGCGTTGCCTTAAGAAATGCTTCCCAACACCCTGGAAAACCTCATCATATCCCTGTATTTAAGAATTCAGGTGATAAGTCATCACCCTCTCAGTACAGACCAATAAGTCTCCTGTGTCTTATGAGTAAGTTGTTGGAATCCACATTAAATAAAGAAGTAGTCAACCACCTCAACAGAAACAACCTTCTTACTGACACACGATATGGTTTCCGCTCTGCAAGATCTACAGCAGATGTGCTAACGGTTATATCACATAGGATTAGTGAATCTCTTGACAAAGGCTTCCTTTCTAGGGCAATTGCTCTTAACATATCAAAGGCCTTCGATAAGGTATGGCATAAAGGCCTACTTTACAAGATTTCCAGCTAGGGTATAACTGTAAATGTTTTCTCAATCATTAAATCATTTCTCTCCGATAGGCTCATAAGAGTAGTGGTCGATGGACAAAAATAGGCAGAAATCAGAAGCCCAGAGTATTAATGCTGGAGTCCCTCAGGGGTCTATCCTGGGCCTAACTCTCTTCCTGATCTACATCAATGATCGCCCAAAACACATACTAAAATCATTCGTTGACATCTATGCTGATGACACGACCATCTATGGCAACACATCAAAGGCCGTAAATGACAAAGTTCTCTCAGATTCTCTCTCCTCTGATCTTGAGCGTGTCGTACAGTGGGGGAAGAGGTGGCTGGTTACTTAATGCATCTAAAACCAAGCTTTTATCTTTACATCATCAACGCTCTGATCCCCATCTGGCAACAATTGAAATAGATGGCTCTCGTCTAGGGGAGGCTCCATGTTTTGAGAAGTTTCTGGGTTTGACCTTTACTCCTGATCTGAAATGGAACACGTACATCAAGTCTGTTGCCAAGGTCGCTGGAAAAATGGTGCGATCCTTCTACCGCTCCAGAAGATATCTCACTACTGATGCAATTCTCTATCTGTATGAAAGCCAAGTACATCCAAGGATGGAGTACTACTGCCACCTCTGGTCAGGAGCTGCTAAAAACAGCCTATCTTGCCTTGACAGAGTACAAAATAGACTTCATGGCTTAGTGGGGGATGCTGTTTTCTCTTCCCTGCAACCTCTCTCCCACAGAAGAGACGTTGCAAGCCTATCTTTGTTTTATCGTTATTTCCATGGCAGGTGCTCGTCTGAGCCCCAATCTCTGGCCCCCTCTCGCCAATCTTTCATGAAAAACACCCGTCTAGCTGGAACCACTGTCAAAAATTTTCCCCACTCTTTATCTGTGCCTAAATCAAAACGCAGATTTCATGAACAAAGCTTCTTTCTTAGAAGTGCACGCCTATGGAACTCTCTTCCGTTTCCCACCTGACTACAACTTGGATGTCTTCAAATCCAACATAAACAAATTCCTGATAAACCACCCCCTTAAGTAATGACACTTTATCAAATCTCCAATACTAATGATTACTACAATACTATCCCATTGATTACTGTACACACAATAACCTTTATCCCCGAGTGGCGACTACCATGTAAAAAAAAAAAATAAATAAATAAAATAAAAAAATTAGATTTGAATTAAGTTAAAATTCGTTGAATTTTGTGAAATCTTTTTGAAAGGAAACCGATGAAAAAAAAATATTTTAAAATTTGGTCTCTGCTCATTTTATTGAAAAGAAAACTAGGGTTTGAAATTAAATTTTCATATTGTTATAAGCTTCGAAACAGTCTAAATAATCAAATGTTTATCCATTAGTTTATAATGGCGACTTTTGACACTGCATCGGTTAATATAAAACTTTGGAGTTTTTAAAATGTTAAGATTGGTGGAAAAAAATTGACTGAAAAAAAAGGAAAGAAAATTAAACCATCACAAACTGACCATTAAAAAAAGATGCTTGTATAGATTGGTGATCTTTTAAACCAAACATTATTACGTACTTACCAGTCATGTCGAAATTGGTACAAGTTCCAAAGATTACAAAATTGATCCAGTAGAATATGCAGTAGAATGCATGTGCTAGACGTATTTTTAACAAACACAAAAATATCCGCGATTAGGTTCTGAGATTTTTAAATGGTTGACCCTTAATTGACGATAAGTCAGTTTATCATGCTGAATTAGTCGCAAAACTATTCCACATTAAAACATACGATAAAACTCGTAAACTTGATGACTTCTATTTTTACTTGTATTTTTCTACTGGATTATTTTTCGTAATGTTTTAAACTTTTTTTTGTTTTGTTTTGTTTTGTTTTGTTTTACTCCAGTCGAAGTTCTCGGAAACCAAAAGGACCCCTTTCCTGTGTCAAACACTTGATCTCTATACGAGACACATAGATATTCAAATATTCCATTAACGTTCTCCTTTTTGCATCTCAAACGCTGAGTTAGTAAAGATGTTGAGAACATAATTTTCCTCTCCCCAAATTTGACCATTTAATTATGTTGTACTATGTCTGTGGTAGTAGTCTTTTGTCTTACTGGATTTCAGGGCAAGAATTCATCTAGTCTGGTGGAGTACCCAGACTACTGTTGTTACTTGAGGTAAAATGCTATTACTTGAGGTGTACCATTACACGTAGGTAATCTCTACTGAGGAAATCTTATTTGGGCTGCGAATATGATGTGATTTTGAATATTTGGTCAGGGTTTACTTGTAGAGAAAAGTATACTCATGCCAGGTTGTTAAAACATGACAAACGAGGATAGTGTCTAGTAGTCATTCAAGTTCTTTAAAACATGACAAACGAGGATAGTGTCTAGTAGTCATTCAAGTTCTTTAAAACATGACAATTACAAATATATACTACGGAATATTAATTTATTAAAAACTGTTTATAAAATAAATATACAAATAAGGAATAACTAAACATGTTTGTAAGCGTTTGCAGATTACTATATATACAGTATTTTTAATTATGTTGCACCACAAAATTAAATAAGCATAAACCGTTTTGATGTAAATATACTTGGGTGAAAATTTATTTAATTAAATACTGAAAAATTTCAGTAAGATTAAATAATTCTCCAATATTTGGATTTTTTTTTCCGATCAAATGTGTAAATTTTTTTTAACAAATTTGTATTGTTTCTATTCTTCAGAGTACTGTTCTCATCTTGAGTTTTATTTTCGTAATGTTTCTGTCGATGTAGTTTTAGACCTTCTTCAAGTGTATTCTATCGAACTAGAGAATCTTTGTCATCACTCGGGAAACTGCATGCAATTTCGAATAGAACTCCTTATTCAATCCATGAGGGTAGCATGCTTTTGTTTCATAAGCCATGATCGGTCTTAAGTAATTCGCAGTTGTATCGCCTGCATTGAAGATTGAACCTTCAACCTCCAAACAGCCGAAACGTTGACAAAAACGTCCTGACGATGAGAACAATAGTCCGAATAATCCAAACATAAAATATTAATCCTCATCTAAATAAATTTAGAAAATAAAAAGCTTTCATTGTTTGTCTCAGTGCTCAGTTGAAATTTGAGAGTATTTGTCAGTATTTGAAGGATGAAGTTGTTAAAACAATAAGACTATTGCACTCGTTGACTCCCTCTCCTTCCGAAATCTTTATTCTATGTAGAAGTCATTTTTCACTTGGTATTCTGTTTTTCCTGAGAACCTTTGCTATTTGGAGGACTTCAAGTGTAAATGGCATCTTTTGTGTATGATATATATATATATATATATATATATATATATATATATATATATATATTAGAGAGATGGAGAGAGGAAAAAAGAAAGAATAATGAATTAATAAAACAAATAACAAAAGAAAAAAAGAGACAAAATGAGTGAATTTCTATTGAACAACGAAGAAAAAGAAAGAACTAATATTGAGTAATAAAGGAAAAAGAGAGGGTGGGGGGACGTTTATAATCGAATATCTAAATCAGACATTCCTTAAATATTCCACATAGTCAGCATTCCAAAGAATCCGAAAGATAAAAAAACCCACAAAAGTGCAAAGCGATTGCTACACGCTCAACCCTTTACCTCCTCGTCATCCCATCCTAAGCTTTCAAAGATAAAAATAAATCGAAAACGTAAATAAGGAATTATTTCTTTGTCTTCGACAGACACAGACAGACTCCCCCCCCCTCCCCGCAAACAATGCAAAATAAAAAGATTTGATCACAAAGAGAAAACTGACAATCATCACTGGATGGCGCACTCGAACAAAAGCTTTCTACGATTCGTTCGAAGATGCGCTCTTGCATCTTAATGCGGTGTGTGTGTGTGTGTGTGTGTGTGTGTGTGTGTGTGTGTGTGTGTGTGTTTACATTGGTGATCTCTTATACAAACACATTTCAGGTAAAAACATTACGTACTTGCGTATCATGTCGAAATTAGTATATATAAATTGGCGAGAGGAAAATTATGTTCTCAACTACTTTACTAACTCGGCGTTTGAGATGTAAAAAGAACTTTAATGGAATATTTGAATATCTATGTATCTCGTACAGAGATCAAGTGTTTGACTCAGGAAATGGGTCTTTTTGGTTTCTGAGAACTTCGTCTGGAGTAAAAAAAACAAAAACAAAAAAGTTTCGTCTATAATAAAACATCTGATGTTGCGAGGGTACTGAAAACAGATACTTAACTTTGATCTTAACCAAACTCTCGCTTCCCTTATTTTGTTCCCACATTCTATGAGCGATATTTCTGACAAAAAGAATTGCTGTTTTCCATCTAACACATCATTGGCAAATTTTTGACCTTGAATAAAGTATTTTTAAAAATTTTTTGTTTCTTATATCAAGTGGCTTCATGCCTTGTCTGGAGCGATTTCCATAAAAAAAGGCCAATAACTTATCTAAAGATTAAAAAAAGACAATTTTAAATAAAACATCCAGATCTGGCACAAGGCCAAAATTCACTGGGGTTGAAATGAGAGTTGGCTGTCGTCTGTTTGGCTTATTCTCTAAACTAGTTTCAACAACCAAAATACCACACTTACACAATGGGAAAACCTACTTAACATTATCTCCAGTTGTTTGATGTTTTTTATTTACAAAAAAATATATATATACAATTTCATAATTATAGAAAAATAAAATGCAAAATGCGACGGTTCCCAAATCTATTTAGGTGTGCTCACTGATAAGTGCCCTTTTTGAGGGTCTAGGTAGGAACAAAATAAAAATGGGAAGTGAGCATCTCCAAGGATCTTTAATCCCAAAAATCTAATTAAGAGACTTGCTGACTGGTTTAATAAAAATCATAGGTTGGCATGTACCATGTTCATGCAAGAAACACGTACTTAAACCTTGTTCATTAAATAATGCAATCTCTTTCTATCACATCTGATTTTAACTTTAAGCTGATGTTTAAAGTACAAAAGTTATTCATCTCCACTCTCTATCTCTGAGTAATACTAGTTTAACTATGGCTAGGATTGTGGAAAAACAACGTTCATTTCTTCTTAGGCCATGAAAGTATCAAATGACCAAGTTCTCTCTGATTCTCTCTTCTCTGATCTTGAGCACGTGGTACAATGGAGAAAGAGGTGGCTGGTTAATTTTAATGCATCTAAAACCAAGCTTCTATATTTACATCATCAACGCTCTGATCCCCATCTGGTATCAATTGAAATGAATGGCTCTCGTCTCGGAGGCTCAAGCTTCTGGCTTGACCTTTATTCCTGATCTGAAATGGAACACGTACATCAAATCTGTTTCCAAAGTCACTGGAAAAATGGTGGGATCCTTCTACCTATATAAAAGCCAGGTACGTCCAAGGATGGAATACTGTTACCACATTTGGGTAGGAGCTGCTAGGAAAACTTATCCTGCCTTGACAGAGTTCAAAATAGACTTTGTAGCCTAGTGGGGGGAGGGTGCCCTTTTCTCTTCCTGCAACCTCTTTCTCGCAGAAGAGATGTTGCGAGCCTCTCTGCTTTATCGCTATTTTCGTGGCAATCTACCCCCCCCTCGCCAAATTTTCATGAAAAACACTCGTCTAGTTGAAACCACTATCAATAATTTCCTCTACTCTTTATCTGAACCTAAACTTAAACGTAGATTCTATGAACAAAGCTTCTTTCTTAGAACTGCAAGCCTATCAAACTCTCTTCCGTTTTCCTGCTTTCCAGCTGACTACATTTTGGTCATCTTCAAGTCCAACATAAACAAATTCTTGTTGAACTGTCCCCTTAAGTAATCCAATTTACCAAATTTCCACTACTAATGATTACTACGATATTATTATAGCATTGACTACTGTTCACTTATGAATCCTTATCCTGGAGTGGCCTTCGGGCTTTGATAAGTGGTGACATGACAGGAGTCACATTGATCTGTATATAATCCATCTCACCTATGTCTGATATATTCACAACTAACTGGCCACCTGATGTTGCCCGGCCATACAATATGTTTAAACATGTTATTTTAATTTATGCAAATTGCGGATGTATTATTATAGAATGAATCATCTATTGATTATTATATATTAAGAGGAATAATTTGCCCAGTGGACTAATTCACAAAACAGCTGATATTTGGGCTTGAGGATGAATGCCCTGGAAAAGCCACTTCTGATTAGTGTTTAGTTTTAAAATATGCAAACAAGGAAATGATTTGCGGCGATTTTAAATGGTACTCTCTTCTTTTGCCATAAATTGAACTCCTTAATAAGAAAAAAATTAAAATAACATGGTGAGGTACATCCGGGATTGAACAGGGGGATCATTCGATCAGTAGTCGAATGCTCTATCACTAAGCTATATATCCAGATGAAGATAAATGCTTTTTTTTATTTTTTTTTAATTTTTATTTTAAAAAGAAGAAATGATTTGCTGAGATTTTATTATTTCACTTGGCCGGTGTAACGTAAAATATTCCCCTGTAAAAATTCTTTTTTTTTTTTTTTTTTTTTTTTTTTTACGTCTATAAGATAAAGACTATTTTTAAGATTGGATTTTCAATATTTATCTGAATTTCTGTACAAAACATCTAAGAACACTGCAGGCATATGAATTAGCTTTGTGTGAAAAATTTTTTTTTTTTCTTTTTTTTTTTTTTCTTTTTTTTTTTTTTACAGTGGTCACCACTTATCAAGGTCCGGAAGCCACTCAGGGATAAGGGTTATTGCAAGTACAGTACGTTAGTGTGGAGATTTAATGAAGTGTTTACTTGAGGGGACGGTTCATTAGGAATTTGTTTACGTTGGACTTGAAGACATCCAGGTTGTAGTCAGGTGGGAAGCAGGCAGATGGAAATTTGCAAAAGATAGGCTCAACCGTTTCGGAGCCTATGAGGAAGGAACTTACACGCACACACATGCACACACACAAAATGACTTTTATGTAATAGAGATTTTGGAAGTTTTATTTTAAAGTTATATAAAAAAGATGTGTGACTTATTAAAACAAAAAATGTTATGCATATTTTGTGCTAAGGAGTGCCTCTACTGATGATAAAAAAATATGCAGTGAGAATGTGTGTGAGGACAACTCTCAACCTATATACTCAACATAGTTTTGATTTACAGTATTGAAATTTGGTATGTAGGATATTCAGATATGTAGAAAACTTTTCATCTGGAAAAACAGTGCTGCTAGGGAGTCAAAATTGAAAAATTGGTACTTGGTCAGGGTTGGGAGGTGTCATCAGATTTTATTTGTTTGTCAACTTTTTCACGACTGTATGGGCGAATCGTTCACATGACAGCTTTCTTATGTTAAGAACAGGTCGGTTTGAAAACACTTTTTAAATACGTGTCAAGCTGGTCTAATGGTTATCATACTTGACTCATTGTCTTTAGGTTTTGGTTTCGATTTCAGCTAGAGTATTTTTTTTTTAATTTACAAGAAGTGAACTGTTTAGAAAAAAACAATACTCGCATGGACAGGTCTCAGTTTCTTTGTTTCTTTCTGTTTTTTTTTTTTTTTTTTGAAGAATTTAATGACAACGCCGGGTACATCAGCTAGTACATATAATCTAAAATATGTTATCAAAGAGTAAATCTTTAACAAAGCAAAACAACATATCAAGATAAAAGCTGAACGCTATCAAGGGGAACAAAAACGATATTAAATAAAACATGCGGAATAAAAAGTATATATAACTTTATCACAACAACAAGGAAAAGTTAAGAGGAAATTTAAGAAAAAAACTCTTTAGGCCATGTCATTTTAATGCTAAATGCTTCTCATCAGAAGAGGAGAAAGGCCAGAATCATGCAAAATTATGCACAATTGTGAAAGAGATAAAAATCCGATTTTTACCATTTTATCCTATTCTTTCATTCTTATTTCATTTCTAAATGTCATTAAGCCAGTTTTTTTTATATTTGCATTTCGTGTGATTATTGCCATTCTCCTCTTCTGATGAGAAGCATTTAGCTTCAAAATGACATGGCCTAAAGAGGTTTGTTTCTTAAATTTCCCCTTAACTATTCCTTATTGTTCTTATGATATGATAAAGTTATAACTTTTATTCCTCATCTGTAAAAGTGAGAATGTGTGTAAGGAGACTTCTCAACCCATAAACTCCACAAATTTTTGATCTGCAGACTTGAAATTTGGTATATAGAGTATTCAGACATGTGGAAAATTTTTTAGTTGGTTTTCATCCGGAAAAAAAAAGGTCTACTAAAGGGTAAAAATTGAAAAATTGGTACTTGGAGGGTCATCAGATTTTTATCTGTTTTTAACTGTTTCGCATGTGCGGTCTTGATACAT
Organism: Euprymna scolopes; assembly: GCF_053919585.1. Classification (NCBI taxonomy): domain Eukaryota; kingdom Metazoa; phylum Mollusca; class Cephalopoda; order Sepiida; family Sepiolidae; genus Euprymna; species Euprymna scolopes. The sequence continues at coordinate 174,919,159 of NC_136487.1, read as the reverse complement.
GATGGCTTCCTTATGTTAAGTATAAGTTGGTTTGAAAACACTCTTTAAAGATCATGTCAAACTGGTCTAATGGTTATGGTATTTGACTCATTGTCTTTAGGTTTTGGTTTTGATCTCGGCTTGAATATTTTTTACTTATAAGAAGTGAACTGTTTAAAAAAGAAAACATAATTCTCGCATGCATATGTCCGTCTTTTTTTTTTTTTTTTTTTTTTTTTTTTTCAGAATTTTACGTTACGTTAATACCTACGGTATTTTTGTTTATAATAAGAATGATATATATATATATATATATATATATATATATATATATATATAATGTGTATACCATAAATTTGGCCATTGCCCACCTAATGTCTCGCAACGCTTCCCCCCCCCCCCTGGAAGGCGGTACGAATCCTATTGGAAAACCTTACGCTAGATCTCTTCTTTTTTATTTTTTATTTTTTTATTTTTCTTCCTTTTGAAGATTGTAATGCTGGGTATGGGGCAGCCAAACCAGCTGCCAACATTGCCCCGCTTTTTTATTGAAATCAACCGAGAGCTCTTTTTAGTATCCTCGCTGTTCCGGAATGTTCTAACATGTTATGTTCAAGTTCAAAATAGCAATTGATTTCATTTCAAAACCTGTAGATCGATTGGCCACATCTTTTTGTTTCCTTTCGTGATTTTTCTACATTCTTTCAAGAGTAAGAACTTCTTCCCCTTCCCATTCCAGGCAACCCTTTCTCAATAATTATGTTAAAATGAATGAACAGATGATGGGTGGGGGAGGGAAGAGGTATAGATCCAAATTCAACATCTGCAATTAGTTTAACCTTTTTTTTTTTTTTTAACTGCATTCCAAATAGCATCTGCTTTGAACCATTTCCTACAATCCTTTCATCTTGCCTGAAGATTTCCTGAGTTCCGCTCAAATTCGCCCTCATGATTTTTTTCTATTACAAATCAATTCAACTTCAAAATAGCCACAGCTCAACCGAGTCGTATGGCCTTTTGTCTTTTTTTTTTTTTTTTTTTTCGGCGGGAAACAAAAGTTTCATCAACAATAAATTAATTACTTTGAATGTTTTGATATACAATTTATCTTATTACAGTTATAGTTTCTCTTTTTGTGTGTAAGCTATCATTTCACCACCAGCGCTCTGATCCCCATTTTGCCCCAATTAAATTGAACGACTTTCGTTTCGAGGAAAGTATCTTGCTCACAAACTTCTGGAACTGACCTTCACTTTCGAGCAGAGATGAAAGACTTACATTAAATCTGTTGTCACTGGAAACTTGGTTGGATCATTCCATTGCTCCAGAACGCATCTCACTCCCAAACGCAATAATCTACTTATTTAAATACCAAGTACACCCGAAGATGAGTACTGTTGCCACTTGGCGAGAAGAGCTGCTTAGAGTACTTTTTCCTGTTTCGACAATGTCTTTCTTAGAAAAATGATATTGAGTCTATCTTTGCTTCGTCGTTAATTTCATGGCAGCTTCTGTCTCCTTCTCCTGTAGAACATTCACAACAAACACTCGTCTACCTACAACAACTGTCAACAATTTCTTTTACTGTCTGTTTGTGACTAAAACTAAACGAAAATTCCATGAGCAGAGTTTCTTTCCTAGCACTACCCATCTGTGGAAAACAATACCATAAGGCTACTTCTCAGATGATTATAACATGATTGTTTTCAAATCTAATGTATCTCGTTGAGCCGTCCTGTTACATAATCAAACGCTACCCAAGTTCCAACATGTTGTCACTGGCCATCTAACATTCATTTAACCTTTATCCTCGAGTGGCCTTTGAGCCTTCATAAGTGGTGACCCTCCAAGTAATATATATCACAAAAGTGAGTACACCCCTCACATTTCAAATATTTAAGTATATCTGTTCATGGGACAACACTGAAAAAATGATTTTTTTGATGCAATGAAAAGTAGTCTGTCTGCAGCATATATAACAGAGTTTATTTATTTTCCCTTCAAAATAACTCAAAATATAGCCATCAAAAGCTAAATCCCTGGTAACCAAGTTGTTACGAAAAGTTGTCACTATTAACATGCATGTCAACTCTCAATATTTTGTGTGGCCACCATCATTATCCAAAACTTACTTTACTCTCTTAGGCATGGAGTTTACCAGAGCTTCACATGTAGCCACTGGGTGCTCTTCCACTCTTCAATTACGACACCGTGGAGCTGGTGGATATTTGAGGCTTTGCAAACCTCGACCTTCTGCTTGAGGATGCCCCAAAGATGTTCTATTGGGTTCAAGTCTGGAAACTTGCTTGGCCTTTACCCTCAGCCTCTTCAGTAAAGCCGTGGTTGTCTTGGATGTGTGTTTTGGGTCATTGTCCTGCTGCAACACTGCTCTGCGACCCAGTTTCTGGAGGGAGGGGATGATGTTCTTCTGCAGTATTTGACAGTACATGTTGAAGTTCATGTTTCCCTCAGTGACATGTAACTCTCCAATACCTGCAGCATTCATGCAGCCCCAGACCATGACATTCCCACTACCATGCTTGACTGCAGCGATATATATATATTACCTAATATATCTATTAGTCAACATACACTCATCATAATCATTAGTGTTGTCAATATTCCATTCCAACATGGTATCTGGTAGTTGCTGTTGCTTTCCTTTAACTAGATAGATGCAATCAGCTTTAATCGTGCAGAAATTCTACTTTTAATTTTAACTCTCAGCTAGAAAGTTAAAACTCTTCAATAACATTCACAGGCAATATGAACTGGAAAAAACATTGAGGACATTGCCAGGGCTGCTGCAAGGAAAGTGGGCTCCCTCTACCATGCTAGAAAACTACTCGCACCTACCAGTATCCTACATCTCTCTATAGCCACCATTCGCACATGCATGGAGTATTATTGCCACATCTAGACTGATGTATATACCACTAATTTCATTCTTAGACAGGACCCTATCGAATAGATCTCACTCCATGAACCAAACTCAAACGCCTGTCCCATCGACACAATGTACATATAGACATTGTTGTTTTTTGTTTTTTTTTACTCACGTTCACCCTAACAAGACATATCACTAGTTGGACATAAGGGGTTACTATTTGGTACCATGCCTAGGAAAGATTAACAAGATGTTGGTTTACGTTACATTTAAACTTCTGCATATCAGTACAGTCAGGGAAGCAGGTAGCAGGAAAGGAAATCCAAAGTCTCCTTCTTCAAAGGAAGAAAATGTTAGAGAAAAAAAAGCATTCTGGCATTTAGGAATCTCAACAGTGAAGGGGTGAGATTTTGTTGCTAAGCAACTGGGAGTGCCTCAGGGGTCTATCTTTGGACCTTTATTGTTCCTAATATTCATAAATGACCTCCCTGATAAAATTGTTTTGGAGATGGGTATATTTGCCGATGACACCACTCTCTATAACAGGCATAAGGGGAAAACAAATGAACACATATCTAAGGACACGGCAGAAACTCTAGAGGATGACCTCCAACCTGTAGTAGAATGGGGACAAAAATGGATGGTCACATTCAATGCTGCCAAGACTAAGCTTGTTTCCTTTAATAACTAACCTTTTCTGCCACCAATAGCAATGGCCAAGAACACATTACCTGAAATACTTCCTTTAAACTCCTCGGCCTAACATTTACAGGGAACATGAACTGGAATAGATACATTGAGAGCATTGCTAAGGCTGCTGCAAAGAAGGTGGGCTCTCTCTACCATGCTAGAAAACTACTTACGCCTGACAGTATCCTGTACCTCTATAAGGCCACCATTCGCCCATGTATGGAGTACTGTTGTCACATTTGGGCTGGTGCATCTGCTGCTTGTCTCTCACTCCTGGACAGGGTTCAAAAGAGAGTCACCAACCTGATAGGTCCTGAACTGTCATCTAGGCTTCAGCCTCTGTCCCATCGACGAAATGTTGCATCCCTCTGCCTGTTCTACAAATACTTTAATGGTGAATGCTCTGACGAACTACAAACACTTGTACCTCCTCGATGTGACTACCTCCAACAAACCCGATAAGAAACTAAGCCCCACTCCTTCACAGTAGAGATCCCTAGGTGTAAGAAAGCCTTTTACTCCAATAGTTTCTTCCCCAGAACTGCAGGTCTTTCGAACTCCCTTCCAGGATTCTACTTTCCCAACTGTACTGATATGCAGAAGTTCAAGTGTAATGTGAACAAGCATCTTGCTACTCAACTCCCTTCATAATGCCCCTGCAACTTATGTCCCTGATAGTAGCCCCCTACTTCAAAGTGTCACTGTGCCTTGTTTGGGGTGAAAATTGATTTAAAAAAAAAAAAAAAAGAAAGAAAAAAAAGCAGGTTTGTCAGGGATATGTACGTTGAAGAGGCACAAATCCAACGAGTTCACCAGAGCACATTTCATTAAAATATTTGTAAAACAGACACAGAGATGCCACAACACTACTGCAGACATTCGTGAATAGTGGCCTTGTAAAGGCACAGGATACTCTAAAGTGTTAGTAGTTCTCAGCTCAATAGAGAAGCCACCTTTTTTGCATCAGCCTTTGCAATATCCTCTATGTATTTTTTCCAGTTCATATTGCCTGTGAATGTTAGGCCGACATCTGTACATCTGTTCTGTCCTCATGCATGTTATAAAGCGTTGTATCATCAGCAAATATACGCATCTCGGACACAATATTATCAGGGAAGTCGTTTATGAATATCAGAAATAAGTGTTAAATAATTCATGTTGTGATGTACATCCATCAATGCCAACCTGGATGATGCTTCTATTGTCTAAGAAGAATCTAATTATATTTAGTATTTGTATGATTTAATTTTCATTTTACAAGTACTTTAACGGACTGTTCTCTGATGAATTAGTAGCACTTGTGTCCCCTCAACATAAATACTCTTGACTAACTATATTATCTATTATCCCTTCAATGTTGAGGTTCTTAGATGCTGGAAAGCTTTCTACTCTAAAATTTTCTTCTCTCAAACTGCTAGACTTTGAAATTACCCCCGTTTCCTGCACCCCTAAATGTAATGTGAACAAACATCTTGCTGCTCAGTTCGATACATTGAGTTCCTGTACATATAGTCCCAAACAATATTCCCTTACAACAAAGTGGCACTGTGCCTTGTTTGGAGTGAAATGTCCATCTTCAACAAATAGTCTGTGACAAGGATGGAGTTGTGAACTGGTGCATTTGTGCAGACTCCTTCACATCTTCTCGAACAATTTTTTTTACACGGTGGTCACCACTTATCAAGGCCCGGAAGCCACTCAGGGATAAGGGTTATTTCAAGTACAATTGTGAGTACATTTCCCCCACTGACATACAAACTGTGCACTTATTGTCTCTATAGACACACGATGGTCCTTATCCATGAAATTCTATATTTGGCCAATCAACTCTAGTGTTCTGACTTCCTTACTCCTGCCACACTGCTTCTCATCCCTCAGACTTCCTGTCTTCCTTAAATCTCTTATGCCGCTCAAAAACCAATGCTCAATTCATACAAGATGGAAAAAATGCCACAGAAATGTAGCGAATGCTTTTGGACCAAGTTTAAAACAGAATTTGATTGCATATCGTTCTTCTAAAGTCTCCCCACGTCCAGATTGCATTTTTAAAATTCACCAGCTGTGACAATCAGGTTTTAGTAGGATGTTATTCTAATTCCTGCTGTAGCTGTTCATTTGAACCTGAAATCATAAAAATTGGTCAGTCATCTCATAAGATGTATAGCAATGACATACTGACTTTTCAAGAGTCTTTGACAATTTTAAATGCCTGTATAAAAAAGTCTGGAAACTTACTGAAAGCAACTTATATTTCTGGTCACTCTTTTGTGATTGAGGTTGTTTTATTGGCTCTTGTTTCTTCATCTTAGTGTAATATATGTGGCACAATCACATTGACGCACTGGTTCCCATCATATCACCAAAATTAAACAACAATGAGCCTGGCCAATACCAGATGGAGTGACCATTTGGGAAGGCTAGGCGCTGTATGTACCATGCAGAGTTGTGAGAAATTTCCAGGTTGATATCTGGAGGTGCATTAATTCACTGGGAGAGATGCACCCCTAGTCTGAGTTAAAACATATCTAATGATGTTGGCAGCAGTACGTTGGATGGCCATGAAGGAGGATGAATCTTTAGCAGATCAACGGTTCTATGGTATTAAGAGTTATGTTATTCGACTGCAGCTATGCGGATGATCTAAGGACAACGGATAGGTGCAAAGCAGGCGAGTCGGATGCCACTACACTGGGGAAGGTAATGGCAATCCACCCTTGTGTATTCTGCCAAGTTCAAAATTATGTGATGTCTTCAGAGGAATTGGACCAACAATGAACCGAGGTCTATGGAGAACACTAACCATAATGAACATGCCACAACACAAGAGAAGAAGAAGTAACATAAGGTTTGGATTCTAGGAACTCGTCATATTGGCTGGTGCTTACAATAGTGGCTTAAATTTGACAGGCAATTTCTGAGAGATCCATACTTCCTCCTTTGGACAGATACAGCCTTGATAGATATTGTTTCTGTATGTTACTTGGTGTAGTGACACCATTTTTCTTCTGTTTAGTGCTAAGCTTTGTTAATATCTCATTTTTTCTTTTTTAGTGTGTGTGATATATAAATTTATGGTTTTCTTGTAAATATTCCAAGAGTAATGTTTTCCCAGTTATAGCAGAATAGACAATAATATAAGTAGTACTATACTAAATACACTAAAAATGTAATATATATATATATATATATGAGATGATTGATAATTTGTAATTAAAATTTAAAATTAGTTTCACAAGGAAGAACAAACAAAATCAATAAATTGTATGATCGTTTCGGAAACAATGTTTTTATTGAGATAGACAATAAGTCTTAGACAATTTTATCATTTAGTTTTTTGAAACAAAACCCTCACCCAATATTTTTGTTGATGAGAAGACTTTGTTTCAAAAAAACTAAATAATAAAATTGTCCAAGAATTATTGTCTATCTCAATAAAAACATCGTTTCCGAAACGATCGTACAATTTATTGATTTTGTTTGTTCTTCCTTGTGAAACAGATTTTTAATTACAAATCATCAATCATCTTACTCAATATTAAAATAGCTCTAGGATATATATGCCTCCCGAGCTTATTATATATCTACATTACAACGAGCACTGTTTTATTTTATTTGTATTAATGAATTTACTAATACATTAAAATATACTCTGCTCTTTAGGCTGTTCTAATTCCATTAAAATTATTATATATATAAGTTAAATTCACAATTTTTTGAAAACATGTTCTTTCATCTTCTCATAAGAGTATATGTTACAAGAAAAGTCCATTCCAGTTGTTTAGGAAAAAAAAAAACGACTACGGTAGGTCGGCGCGAACGTGAAAATATAATGTGAATTGTCCAGCACGCTAACCACTACGCCACAGAGCATTGCAGCTTAGTTTAGTGATTTTAAATAACTTCACATGAAAGAACTACGAAGCCAAACCGGTGTTCTCTTCTCAACTGTTCCTTGTGAACGATCCCCAAACGGTGTTAAGTGGTGGCAGGGGGAGGAGGAATTTATTAGAGAGAAAATATTTTACCACTTCCATTGATCTTAACCGATTTTGGCCGTGACTTCTCAGCAGAAAAAGTATAGAAATCTAAGATTATCGAGGAATTTGAGAAATAATAAGCCTATAACACACCTCAGATATAGTTCTGCCGTTTGTGCATATTATATTTGCATGAAATATCTTGATTTTTAATCCTATTAATGTCAAAATCAGACGGGAAAAAATGAGTTCATTTTATTTATAATAATAAAAAAAAATAAAAAAATAAAACTGCCTAACGACGAGAATTACACCCTCAACATGAGAGATATGATTTTGACTGTGACATGAAAAGATTGTATTTGAATGTGTTTTTTTTTTTTTCTCCATAGAATTGTCTGAAGAGATTGCTACATTAAAAAATACAGTGATAACATTTTTTTACTGTTTGTTGATTGTTAACCTAATCTGTAACATACTCTATTATGAGAAAATGAAAGAACGTGTTTTCAAAATAATTGTGAATTGAACTTTAAAATATATATATATTATATATATTAGCAGGGAGACACGATGTTGCCCGGAATTGAATGATGATCAATAAATGTTCCACATTTACAATACTTTTATTGTCATCAAAATCTGTGAAATCGCCCATTTTTCAATCAAACTGATTGATTGCCTGCTTTAGTTGGGGACCTTCTGTGGTGCACCAGGAGGAAGCTCATATGCCTCCCCACACACTTAGACCACACTACATTGTAGTCTACACTGTAGAGAACCTGTCATAAAATTTTATAAATTATGGCTTAAAGTTTAAAATGCAAAAGTAAACTATCATGGTTCAATTCTAAGCAAACATTTATTTCAAACGTGCCTTCGTCTTATAAAAGAACTTGCTGTTGATTTTTATACAGCTGAACCTTTCTTGTGCGATAACTTCTCAAATGAACTTGTGATGTTGAGCTGTATAAAGGTTTTAAGTTTGGTCAAAATCGGACAGTTCCTTCTTTAATCTGATTTTCGATACTTATCGGATTCATTCTGATAAAAATAAACTATCTAAGATCACTTCTAGATACATAAAGTACATTTGTGTGAAAAAAAAAAAAATCAGTCCAGCTATTTCAGAGTCCCTAGGGAATGAATTCATGCACAAAGTGCCTTCTTTTATTTATGTTTTATAAGACATTTTGTTTTCTGCATTTTCATTTTTCTTGAGTTTTAAATCTTAAAATGAAAAAAAACATGAAACATTTTGAAGAAATTAAATTTATTTGGATTTTTTGAAAAAATATAACTTTTTTTTTTTTTTTTACAATATAAAAAAAAGAAGCCCCCTTCAAAAAAAAAACAGGTCCATTCTTAATCAGAAATATTTTTCCCTTCGATTTGTGGGGAGGTATGTAATGTTAGGGTGGGGGTATTTTGTAATTAGTTTCTTCAATTCTTAAATTAAAAAGAAAATCAAATATAAAAAAAAAACAATTAACACAACGATCATTTTATAAAATAACTTGAAATATTCAACCTCATACGAACGACCTTGACATTAGATTTTAACAAAATCACCAAATGATACTTGCTAACTTGTATTACACACACAAAAAAGGTAAGGAGAAAAACCCTGTAATTGAGGGTTAGTCTTGGGGAAAAAATAAAACATTTAATTCTTAAAAAAAAAAATAAATAAATAAATTTCTGAATTTTCACCTGAACATTTTTTGGGTGGGCAGGTGATGGGAGAGGACAACTATCTCCACCATTTAGGTGAGGTGGGGTGAGGATATTCCCTCTCTTCAATCTTTCAACAAGTCATTATTAATGTGCAGATAAATTGTAACTTGAAGAAATGGAGAAAAAAAAAAACTGCAAACAACAAACGTACAAATTGTCTGTTGATGCGTATAATATGTCTGTCTGTTAATGAACAGCATGTTGGCCCTATTTTTGTCTCCCCGCGACGGCAAAGTTAAACACAAGGTTAGTTCTTAAAGCGGAGGAAATCCAAATCCTTAGAAAAAGGGCCACTGGATTGGAGTAAACATAGAAAACACGATATTACCTCAGTTTAGAAGGATTACTCTTTCACTGACAAAAAAAAAATTAAGTGTAGTATTAGAACAGATACTACACATTACTCCTACCCAAAAGCCAAATTATATACATGTCATTTTATAATTATTTACAAGAAAGTATGTCTGCGGAATTATCTTGCTCAATCCGTGACCAAATTTGTTGCGTTTTGCAATTATTTGCAGTTTTTCGGATAAAAAAAAAAAAAAAAAAAAAAACAAATTATATATATATAAGTGGATGGGGGAATGGGATCTCGTGTTTCATTTTGCAAAATGATGCGATAAAAATTGAAAAAAATGTTTTAAATACCCTTCCCCGGACCTTGCAGCTGTCTCACTGGTTATAGCTGCAAAATTATAATTCTTTTGCCACTGGCAGAAAATACCCCCCCCCCATTCTATCTTTCAACTTCGACCCTTTATCCATAAAGGAGTGACGACACTGGAAGCAAATAAATTTGATAGGAAAACAAGAAAGTGACTTGCTCAAATTTAGATTAAAAAAAAAAAAATTTTTTTAGAAAAAAGAAGAGATATCTCGCATCCTCCTTTTTAAAAAAAAATTAAATACAGAGAAAAACAAAAATGTGGATCTCTATAAAAAATTCAAAATGTGTAAATTAAAAAAAAAAAAAAATCACCCCGAATTTTCTTGTGGGTTGCATGAAATAATTTATTTACATTTTTGTCAAATGAAATGGATTTTTAGTTGCTGGAATTGTGAATGGATGTTAGGATTCAGGGACAAAATTAGACGCTACACAATCTTCCATATTTGTTGGATTTAGTGCAAAAGATGGAAATATAAATTCCACTCAGAATAAGAATTATAGATTCCAAAAAAATAAAAAGTGAGACACACATACATATATGATGCAAAGATAAATAATATCTTAAAATTGGAACCTATTAATAAAATAACTCATTATATTAGACAGAGCAATTAAAGAACTAGGTTGGTTTGGTTTGGTTGTTTTATGGCATATCAACCCTTTTCAGGTTATTTAATGTTGAATTCAGTGATTTTAGAAAACAAGTTTTTTTACATGGTAGTCACCACTTATCAAGGTCTGGAAGCCATTCGGGGATAAGGGATTATTGCGTGTACAGTAATCAATGGGATAATATCGCGGTAATCGTTAGTATTGGAGATTGGATAAAGTGTCTTAAGGGGGCAGTTTATCAGGAATTTGTTTATGTTGGACTTGAAGACATCCAAGTTGTAGTCAGGTGGGAAACAGGCAAACGGAAGAGGGTTCCGCAGGCGTGCACTTCTAAGAAAGAAGCTTTGTTCATGAAATCTACGTTTTGATTAGAGCTCAGACGAGCACGTGCCATGGAAATAACTTAAGTTCTTAATATAATCAAATATTTATTCATGGAATTTTGTTTTGTAGGTTTTATTCTTCACTCTCTCTTTTTATTTCCAATCATTGTTTTTTAGTGTTTGACTTGGTTGGATTTGTTGTTTTTGTTTCCTATCCTGCAGAACATGTACAAGTTTTGCAACATGAGAGGGAAAAGGGTTATAGTATTTATGCTGCATTTCATTTCAAGTAATGAAATCAGTCGGGGAGGGAAAAAAGGAAAAGGCGGGGGTGTTTTTGTTTTTGCAGAACGTAATCAAGTTTTGCAAAAAGAAAAATAAGACAAATGCTAGGTAAAGAAATATGAAAAATTGATGAAAATAAAATTGAATAGATTACAAAATTTGTTATAAATCCTTGCTTGAATTTGATGGATCAATAGTGAAAATCCTTAATCCATTGATTTTCAAAGATAGGCACCTTTCATCAGAGGATAAACAATAACAATTATAATTATGATTTCTTGTTTGAATGTGATGGATGTTATATGTCCTCAATCCAATTGATAATTATAAAATCACTCCTCGAAAAAATGTTTATATAATGCACCATTTCACCAGGAATACTCATATTTTTTTTTTGCTCATTTAAAAAATTAGTTTTATTAGCAATATTTGCGTACAATTGTTTTGGCCCATAGTGGATATAATATTTCTCAATCATTATACCAGCTGAGAAAATACTCATAGATTTAAATAACAGTAATGGGCCAAAAAAAAAAAAAAAAATTGTATGCAAATGTTGCCAATAAAACTAAAGTTCTTTTAAATAAACAATAAAATGAGTGACTATTCCTAGTAAAGCGGTACGTTATAAGAAATATTTATAGCTCTAGAATTGCACTATTGAGCTATCTAAAAGAACAAGTTAGTTGATTATATTTGAATAATAATTCAATTAGTAAAAAATATCTATATATATATATATATATATATATATATAAAAAAAACGCACGCACACACACACATATATATATATATATATATATATATATATATATGAGCTCCTCCACTATTTACAACAAAGTGACTGATAACAATATTCATTGACTTCAAACCGATGGTATCATGTTAAAATTGACTGGATTTTCCTTAGCATTTAAATATAAGATTGGATTGTGACCCCCCCCCCCTAAAAAAAAAAATTATTACATTTTCTTTAATAAATCATATAGCATACGATTTAGTCAATGGTACCTTCCACAGATAATAGCATGTTAAGTGTAGTGATCCAAATTAATAATTTGGTGACAATTATGAAATTGCATTTAAAAATAACATTTAAAAAAAAACAAAAAAAAAACTTGCAGCTTTATACCGTTCTATATCTGCATCTTTACATTCTTAATTTAATTTAAAAAAATGGATAACATAGGAGTCTGGTTTTCATTTAATGGTCTTAAACCGTGCACTAAAGTTGGTCTCATTGATGGAAATATATATCGAATATGATGCTATAAAAGAATATCTCCTCGGGCTGTGAATACAATTTTTTTTCTTTCTGGAAGGCTGCCTATATACACTATAATAAGTAAAAGTTTTTTTATTCCTATAATTTTGCAAACTTTCTAAGATTTCCATTTATTTTAATCAACATTTTTCCTTCACCATATCTTTATTTCTTGAGAAAAAAGAAAAAAACCTTCCAACCGTTTCCCCCCACCCAAAGAGAAACACCTATATGTCTCTGATGAGTTGTTTGGTGCAATTATATATATATTTTTGCTGGACGCCCAGCGTTGCACAGTCGTACAATACATTTAAACCTATTTAATTTATACAGATTGATTCTATGCTACGCAATCTTCTATCGATTATTATATATTACTAGGAATAATTTTCCCGGTGGACTAATTTTTTTTTAAATAAAAATAATAATAATAATAATACCATTCTTCAAATTCCGTCTGTGTTTGTTTACAATATCACATCAGCTGATATTTGCGCTTGATGAATGCCCTGGAAAAGTCACTTTTGATTAATGTTTAGTTTTAAAATATGCAAACAAAGAAATGAATTGTGGTGACTTTAAATGGTAACTTTTTTTATTGTAAATTTAACTCAGTAGAAAACAAAAAAATGAGGTACACCTGGGCTTGAACATGGGATCATTCAACTGTAGTCAATTGCTCTACCATTGAACTATGTGTACAGATGACAATTTAATTTTCTATAAGAAATGATTTGCTGAAATTTTATTATCTCCCTTTGCCGGTGTAAGGTAAAATATTCCCAGGATTCCTGATACTTATTTATATAATATTAGAGACAAGCAATTTAATCGAAATATTCATACATCAATTAATTTGCTGTTTGATTTGCAAAATCATTCAATGTCTTACTAATCTTAGCTCATTGAGTATAACCTAGAGGTCATCGAGTGAATTTTGATCTGGGTCTTCCCTATGACATCATGATGTGACATTGTAGTCCAATGAAGATCAGGTTATTAAGTTTTTTTTATTTCCTAAATGTTTGCATGTCACACAGTTTAACTCAACATGAATTACATCATTTGCTTTTGTTTGTTTTATGGTATATCAACCCTTTTTGGGATGCCAAAGCGCAATAGTTATTGGAAACTGTTTATGAGACAAGTCTTGGCTTGGGGGTGGGGGTTCAAAACAGTAATTCCATTTGGAAAAATATGTGCAGAGGATGGTTGGCTTAGAACTTGGCTCAATTAATCTCATAATTAGTTTGGGACATTCATGTCATCGTGTTAAGCCTTTCCTGATCTTAACAGATATGAAAAAAAAAATGCCTTTAACAACATTGCTCCAGGAGAGAGGGAGGGTTAGGGAGGGAGAAAAGAAGGAGTAAGGGTTGAAGAAATAACCTCCAAGCATGAACAAATCCAAGTTTATTGAAATTGGAAAAAAAGACTTTGGTAAATCCCAGGGATGATTTACTTGCAGACAATTTTTTTTTTCTTCTGAGCCAGAAAACAAAGTTGTGACTCTCCTCTCACACAGTCATTCTAGTGAAAAGTGACGCAATGGTAAAAGTTAATCTTGGTGCAAACGAATAAGGACCATACAAGCCAAGTGTAGAGAGATTCCAAGAGAATAGAAAGAGAGATGATTAGAGTTGAACACTATTAACCCTTATCCTCGAGTGATCTCTGGGCCTTGAAGGTATCAATGGCTAATTGAAATATTACTGTATAATATCACATGTAATAAATTTATGCTCTTATAAAAACTGCTCAATTATGTTTATTTCTCTAAAAATACAGAATAACAAAATTTTTTATTTTTATTACTTTTCAAAACTATACTCATTCATAACAAAAAAAAAAGAAAATCAATAAAATTATTTGACCCATAATCAAATAGCCTAAAAGGGTTGATATGCCATAAAACTAGCAAACCTGAAAGCTTAAGCATAATACGCATTGTAAAGGATTTATTGTCTGCAAATAATTGAAAGCAAGTTATTAAACTGAACATAAATTTTAATAACTTTCCCAATGACACTAGTACATAAATATACACAATAGATTTGATAGGATTTGAATTCAATATAATTAAGTTTGTAGTTGATGCCAACATCATTTATACTCCCCACTCATAATCTAAGTGCTTTCAGGGCAAAGGTCATGTATTTTTTTTTTTATGGAAATCACTTGAAGCAAGACATGAAGCCACTTGATGTAAGGAGCTAACAAAAACTGAATATCACAAAGACAGAAGATGTCTAGTGACCCTAGTCTGGAGAATACCAAGGCGGATGTAGAAGGAAAACCGTGACCAGGAAGAGAGTTCCACAACCTTTGCAGTTCTTCAAAACCGATTTCATAGCCTCGTCGTAGGGGATGCCCTTTTTCTCTTCCCTGCAACCTCTTTATCACAGAAGAGACACTGCAAGCCTGTATCTGCTTTATCGTTATTTTCATGGCAAGTGCTCGTCTGAGCTCCAATATATGGTTCCTCCTCGCCAAACTTTCACAAGAAACACTCGTCTAGCTGAAAACACTATCAATAATTTTCCCCATTTTAATCTGTGCCTAAACGTAGATTCAATGAACAAAGCTTTCTTCGAGCTGCACACCTGTGGAACTGTGTTCCGTTTGCCTGCTTTCCAGCTGCCTACAATATGGTTGTCTTCAAGTCCAACATAAACAAGTTCTTGATGAGCCGGTCCTCTTAAGACTACTGTTCACTCTTTAACCCTTATCCTCGAATGGCCTCTGAGCCTTGGTCAGGGGTAAAAAAAAATACTGGAATAGGAAGCTGTATTACAATGAGGTATCAAAACAGCAAATTGATGGAGACCACAAGACCAATGAGTCAAACGAATTGGAACAAAGGAGGCAGGGAATATATGAAACAATTGTAAAAAAACATGCCATAATAATATTTATAGAAAAGACTCGGATTTTTGTCTGATAGTAGATTTGTAGAGATAGAAATCAGCACCTTAATTTTCGTTGTACGGATTTTTCAGGGTTTTTGTTTTTTTTGTTTTTTTAAACATTGTTTTTGTTTGAACCTTAACATTCCGTTCACAACGCCAGCATGACAGATCTGAAATTATAATCGATGGAAATATTTGTTTCAACATTAAAACAATCCAAATATTGAAAATGCGATCAGTTTGATCAGTTTGAAATCATTTCATTTTTATAGAAATGCAAAAAAAAAAAAAAAAAAAACATCAAAAATCAATGCCGTGAATTTCCGTTTGTCGGTTGTCTGTACATCGGCGCTTTTATAATAATTGGCTGGTGATTATGAAGCCATATCATTGTGACAATTTTGCAGAGAAGTGTGATGCAAGAGAGTCCAAGCAGAACTCCGGTCAAAATAGAGTTTCGTGGATAGAGAGACATGTTAAAGTTTCTGATGGTGATTCCAGTGAATGCTATCGTCAATACGATGTACGGACTGAATGTGTAGCGGACATATTTGTCAAGAATAATGCTGTCGAGCATGAACCAAAGAAGAATTCCCAGAGCCGCTAACGCCAGGGAAATTGTCCCAGCCAGATTCGTGTCAATATTGACGTTGTTTATCAGCACAATGGTGAAGTTGAGTATAGATGCTATGCTGATCCAGGTTGCATAAAACGCGAGGCCATTTTCGACAAGGATTCGGATGAGCCAAATATCTGTGTTTAGTCTGGAAAAAGAAACAAAAACATTTAAGGAACTTAAATTTAGAGAAAAACTGATATTCTTAACAAATTTAAGCATGACAGACTAACAGATGAACACAGCCTAGTATTGAGGCGCGGACATTAAAAAATTCCTGAGATATAATATATATATATATATATATATATATATGAAAAGGAAAATCTAAACAGATAATCAAATAAAAAAAAATTAACCATTTATTTGGATTATTATCCTCATCTTCTAATTGTTTTCACGACGTTTCGGCCAATTATTTCTCTGGCCTTCGTCAGGTTAATCGCGATGAGATAGGGATGTCGAATCCTCCAACTACATCCGCATCAATTGATGCATTCAATAGCTGTTATCTCACCACGGTTTGGTCAACTAATCCTCTGACATTTCTATCCCGTCACGGTTCACCTGACTAAGGCCAGAGGAATAATGGGCCGAAACGTCGTGAAAACAACTAGAAAATGGAGGTAATAGTCCAAATAATTGAATAAAAAAAATTATACAATTTACTCATCTCCAAAATAATTCCAAATTCAATAAAGAAAAAAGATAATCAACAGTTTGTCCCAATTTCATCAGGATTAAAAATTCTGAGGAAACGAGTTGCAGACGACAAGCGAGTGAAAATAGCGTTATTTTCCTTCTTAGTCTAGAAAAGAATTTACAAAAGTCTGTGTAAGAGGGTTGGATTTTTATATATATATATACACACATATTCAGACGTTTCTTATATACATGCATATTTACTGAACTGTTATTTTTTTTTTGTATAAATGTTATTTTTATTTATTCGTTAGTTAATACGTTATTAATTTTGTTGAAATCATACAAAGAGGTTAAGCATATATCTACATTCATGCTTTGCTTCTTTATCATTATATTTCCTATAATAGGGGCTGAATTGTAGAATCCTTTTCTCTGCGTGATGGTGCTAGTATTTGAAATGAGTGCTGATTCTAGAAGTCTTCGTTTAGCTCTATCTACAACGAATTTGGTCATTTTTGCATGTTCAAAGCTCAACACAGTGAGATAAAAGAGTGTTTAAGGAGTTGCCTTTCTTTATGCCTCTTCTATGTTCACAGTCTTTTTATTTTTCTAACTTACCTTGTGTTTCTCTTATATATGTTTGATGGCAGTTATTACTGGGGGCACGTGCAAACTACGAAGATGAGGATAACAGACCGCAAATAAATATACAAATTACTCATCTCAAAGAATTCCAATAATAAATAAATAAATAAATAAATAAACAAAATTGATAAAACCACGTTTCGGCTTACTCGTCCTCTGGCCTTCTTCAGAGGATGAGTTTGTCGAGACGTTGTGAAACAACAACCATGAGGATAACTGTCCACAAATAGATTTTATATTTCTACATAATTTATTCATGATGTTTGGTTTGGCTGTTATGCAGAAAAAAATTTGTTTACTTTTTTTAACTTTGCAAAACTCAATCATGTTCTGCAAAGAGGAACAAAAAACAAAATAACTTCAATGTTCAGTGCATTTTAGGTCAGAAAACCTGGTAGCACGAATACAACATGGCTAAAATAGATTCCAAATTGTATAAAGATTACTATTGCTATACACGGATGAAGAGGCAAGTCATTAGCAATCTGGCATTTAAAGAGTAACAGTTGGTTGTCATGACGACTCCTCAATTTGATTCTCATTGTTTTCTAAAGAGATTTTTACAAAGACTGATACAAGAGAATAACATACAAAGGAAAACAAAATCAGATTCGTGTGTGTGTGTGTGCGTGTGTGTGCGTGTGTATGTGTGTGCGCGTGTGTGTATGTGTGTGCGCGTGTGTGTATGTGTGTGTGACCGTGTGCATGTGTATGTGTGTATGTGCGCGCGCGTGTGTGTGTGCGTGTGTGTGTGTGCGTGTGTGTGTGTGAGAGAGAGAGAGAGAGATTTGAAAAATCATACTAAATGTAAAGCTGTCCATAATTGAAGTGGTAAACCGGAGTCTGGCAGCAGAAGTGAGCAGTGTGATTAGAACCCGAGCATTAAAGATCTGCGGTTAATCTATATATATAAAAGCGAAAATGTATGTATGTATGTATGTATGTATTAGTGTTGTACCGATTAATCGGAATCGGATAAATCGGTAGTTTTGGGAGTATCGGAATCGGTATCGGAATAATTTGTGCGTAATTTCCGATTCCAAAACCGATTCTTTTAATATTTTATTATGTTAATTTTTCATTGCTGATACCGTTGATAAATATTTATTCCTTTTAAACTATTAGTAAAACTAACCTCTATAGATCATGATTACACTAAAAGATCTAAACTTATTTTATCTGCGTAAAATAAACAAAATAAAACTATAAACTTTGCGAAAATTCGCTAGATAACCTTCAGAAGAATACAGTTTATTTTCAAGGTATTGAAAAAATTGTTTAAATTTAAAGAAATATTTTGTCAAAAAAAATTAATATGAAACATTATTGCTAATTAAATCAAACGTAGAATATAATAATGTTGGTTTTTGTCCGGTTAGGTTTTTGTCCGCTCCCTTACTCGGCATTGGCAAATATGACAAGGAATGGCAAAAGGTGTGAAAAGGATTGGCCTTGAATTGAATTTGAAATGAAGTCGTGAAATGTCATGCTTCCGTGTGATTTTCTTTGATTCTGCCAGTATCATTTATGTTTATACTTAGGGATTCCTACAGCGGCGCCAATGCCGTCTAGAGCCCACCAATCTCACTCCCCTATATAAGGCAATAAAAACCTAGACCACTAACTGAAAGTATTTGGGGGTAATTAACATCTTCGATACCGTTTGACTTCGACAATTTGATAACATAAAATGTAAGTGTATTTTTAAATATTTTAAAGATATTCAAAATGTGTTTCATGATTTGAAAATTAATTACCAGCATATTTTTACTTTATTTTTGTTTGATATTTATTTTAATGTGATGCAAAAGTTCGATTTTTTTTTTTTTTTTTTTTTTTTTGTAAAAGTCAAATATATTCTTTTGTTAGGTAGAAGTGTAACTTATCTTGCCTTTGGTAACATTTATTGGGTGGGTTTCTACTAGTATATTGTTTAATTTTTAATTTTTGGGTGATTATCGAGAGTTAAAAGACGTATGTCGGCCTTTTTTCTTGTTCTCACATAACATCGGGTGAACAGAGTGACATTTCTTGGGTGTACTTTGATTTCTGATTTCTGAGCTATTATCGAGGCTCGAATATGGCTTAAATAATATCACCATTTTTATTTTGTTTTAACTCAATAGGCTTTACACTACCATTATTTTAAGTTAAAAAACACTTTAAAATAAGTTAAAGTGCAAAATAAGAAAAAAAAAAAAATTATCCAGGTAGTTTAAAATGTAGCTTCGCTTGTTTTTCGTAACATTTATTCGTTGTGTACGCATTTATTTCGCCCCCGTTTTCTTCCTTTCTTATTCTGAAAAATCATCCACCAGACGAGAAGCAAAAAAAATAATAAATTTAAGAATTTATAGTGTCTGTTTTACAGGTAAATTTAACAGAAAATGAGCCTCCATATCCAAGTAATTCTAACGTTTAAGGACAGTTACCCAAAGATTGCTATAATATGTAAGTTCGGTGCGTTTGTGTATTTGGGAGGTTACTTTTTATGTGATAATATGCAGGTTTTATGAACTTACCAGTTTAACTTAGGGTAAGTTGTAAAAGAATTTAATGAACAATCATAATAATTTATAATGGCCTGAAAATGAAGACGATTTTACTTTAAATATATATACTAAACTGATCCCACTCTCTAAATTTTAAATTACTTTTTTTTTTTTTTTTTTAATACGTTCACATAATCGTCTAAAAATGTAGAATCTCATTTTGTCTGGGGTGTGCGAGTTAGTTTACATGTGATTCTATTTACTTGTCGTCCCCTACCCGAAGACAGTGTTAGACACAAAGTCGGTTTTTGATATAGGGAATCCAACTTTTTATTTTTTGTATTATCACGGACTTAGGGTTAGTAGTAGGAAAGGGCCGTTTCGTTTATAAAATGGAGAATCGAACTTTTCTTTTCGCAACAAAAAGTTATAATTGCGATGGGCGAAAAATGAAAACGGAATAAAAAAACACCGATAATTTCACGAGAATACATTATTTACATTTTCGTAGCGTTTTACATGTAACTATTTAAAAATGAAATATAAACACTCATGATTATAAAAAATAAATAAATATAAAACGATTAGGAATTTAAAATAGAGGGTCAATTTCACAAATAAATTTAACGTAAAATGAGCTACTTTTCCAAAACATTATAAATTATGTGCGCTTATTGGAGGAGAGGGGTGTCTACTTTTTAAGCGATTACACATGGTTTTACAACGGCGCAAATCGAACTTAACTAAATTGTTTCCCACTAAATTAACATCCATAAAGAATTAGGGTGGGCAGAAACGATGATCATTTTACGTTACATTTACATTTGAAACTGATCTCACACTCTAAATTCTAAAATAATCGCGGTACTTGTGCAGTTTACGTCCCCCATTAAAAAACGAAAATTTCAAAAAAACAATTATATTCTACGTATCCGTTATGGAATGAAGTTCTCGTCAAAAAGTTCACTTAATTTCATCAAGTAGTTTTGTTTTTATTGCTAAAAGCATTCATTCGAGGCATTCGAAACAGTCAATCTAAACTACGCCATTAGCATTGATTTTGGTCGAAATATAATGGATTACTTCCCTTTGATATCAATTAAGCGATTTATTAGAGAAATTCCATGTTCTCGAGATTGAAAACAAGCTGTAAAAACAAAACTACTTGATGAAATTAAGTGAAATTTTTTTTAGAACTTCATTCCATAACGGGTACGTAGAATATAATTGTTTTTTGAAATTTTCGTGTTTTAATGAGGGACATAAACTGCACAAGTACCATGATCGCTTTTCTTCCCGTCAATTTAAAACACGTAATCTATAAAAGTAATATTTCATTTTGGAATAGGGATTTAGCTGCGTGTTAATCTACAAAGTCGTCGTTGTTGTTGCTGCTGTCGTCGTCGTCGTCACCATTTGCACTTCGTTTTGTTTTTGTTTTGTTTTTTATAGAAAAGTAAATCGATTTAATAACATACCAAATTTTTATAATTAAAATAAAATTTTAGTTCATTCACAGAGAGAAGGCACAGAAAGCTCACGCAATCTCACGTTAAAAATGTTTTTCTAAATAGTAACATTATTATTTAGAAATTCGTTCGTAACAATGAGAAGTGGCGTTGTTAAATATGTTGTTCGTACATCGTTTTCTTATTTTGCCTACCAATCTTCGAATATTTTTTAACTATTTATGTAAGTAGCATGTTATACAGTAAATACGAACTGATACAATATAGCTTTGTTTTAAAATCAAAATAAATGTTTTGTTGTGTTATAATTTTTAATCAATTACAGAGCAAACATTTGAGAAAAACTATACGCGGGCATTACCCAGGGTTTTATGTAATAATTTGAAAATTTACGAAAAAAACAAACAAAACTAAATATGTATAAATTTTAAAAGAATCAGAATCGGGAATCGGCTCGGAATCGGAAATTTTGAAAGGAATCGGTAATTGTATCGGAATCGGGAAAAAATTTGTAATCGTCCCATCACTAGTATGTATGTTTGCTTTTTTTGTGTATGTCCGCAAAAGGCTTTTTTCACAGAGCTTCTCGGTAAGCTCATTCCTTCTTCAAACGTTTTATATGCTGTCTAGATAATATGTATCACTTAACAATGGGGGTCGCGCGTGTATTTAATTTGCCCAATTTTTAAACGCTTTTTTTTCCATTTTTAGTTCGCTGCGTGTCCTTAACAAGATAGCTTCTACGCATCCGTCAACATGCGCAAAAGACCTTGAATTCGTTTAAATATTATAAAAACCGACCTACATTCGCCCACGTGTCCATAGCACAATGATTAAGTGGCAGCATCGTTATCTTAAGATTGCAGGTTCAATCCGAGTTATCATATATTTTTTTTAGATTTTTAAACTTTTGATATTGAAATATACCTTTTTTTTTTTCGCTGTTTCTTTTTTTTTTTTTTTTTTTTCCCAAAACGTTCATTTTTTTTTTTTTTTTTTTTACTTTTTCCTTTTTTTTTGTTTTTGTTTATCCGATTTATTTTTAAAGGAGTTTTTACGTTCGTTTGCTGTTTTGGTTTTGGTTTTTCCGATTTTTTAAGAAGTTTAAACAGGGTCATTATTTCGCTTATTCTTTACCCCCCCCCCACACACACACACACCTCCAAACACCCGGGCAACGCCGGGTACCCTCGCTAGTGCACATTTTATGTATGTCCGACAAAGGCTTTTTTCGCCGGGGTTCTTAGAAGTGTTTATTTACCCCTTAGATAATAAAATCTAGGATCTGGGAAAGCGGGTCGCGTCTAGATTTATTTACAGTGACTTTTACAAAATCATTGCTAGTTTGGCTTCTCACGTGTTGATTCGGCTTTTTCGTATAAAACTGAAACTAATTCGAAGCTTAAGGCATTGTTCCTGGTGCGATTCCGGGAATGTCCAGAAAACAATCAACTTTGATCAATGCGGAGTTTCTCCTTATATCAGACAATTGCTATTCAATTTGGACAATCCCCTTTTGTGGGGAGCTGGTCCCCTCCCCCCACATCTTGGAAAAACAAAATCAGCCAAAATTGGGTAAACAAACTCCAAAAAAACTGCCCCGCATTAACTTCTATTTGACCTCATTAAAAAACTGCCCCACAGTAAAACTTAACTCTACTACTAATATTTGACCTCATTAAATCATTAAGTGCGGGCACCTGTCAATTCTGTTTATACTTAAATAAATTCAAATGAGTTTCAGTTACTTTCTTGGTGTCACGTTTTTTTCACACTTTATTTTCCAACTTCACCTCAAGGCTTCGAGTTCGATCCTACCTACCTACCAAAACGTTTTTTTTTTTTTACCCCCGACACAAACACCCGGGCAACAATTTTTTAAAGAAGTTTTAACATTGTTTCGTTTTATATAATATTTAAACAGGGTTATTAGTTTATTCTTTTGTTTTGATTTATCCCACCCCCGAGCACACACACTTCTAAACACCTGGGCAATGCTGGATACCTAGTCTATAAATATAAAAGCGAAAATGTATGTATGTATGTGTGTTCGCTTTTCCTGTGTGTCTACAAAAGGCTTCTTTCAGAGAAGCGGTCGGTCTGTTCACAACTTTTTAAAACTTTTTATATCACATACAAATCGTAATATCTCACAATTAACAACGAAGCTCGCCTGTCTATTTAATTTGCTCGATTTCAGGAAGATAAATATTCAATATCTGTCGCTCGCTGCATGTGGGTTAATCTTTTTCCTATAACATCTTGGGGGTGGGAAAAAAAGTGTTCAGCAGTAAATGAATACTATCCCGCAATTGACCTCATTAACTCATTAAAACGAGCACCTGCTAAATCCAACTAATTAAATAAATTCAAACGTGTTTCCGTAAGCATGTCAGGGTGGGGCAATGGTTAACGTCGCACTTTTTTTTGTTCCACAACTTTGCCTCAACAGTTCGGGTTCGATCCTCATACTTACTTCCCCCCCCCCAAACACCCGGGCAACGCCGGGTACCCCTCGCTAGTCTATAATAAAAATCTCATCTCTCTGTTTAAATATATGTATGTATGTTCGTATGTCTGTCTAAAACTTTCAACAGAAGCGACAGATCATTATCATTTTGAAGCTCGATCCTTCGGACGACAAATATCGAAAAATTGGTTAAAAACATTAATTCTTTCACCCTCAACTGGGTACTTTTCTACAAGCAGAGTCGCTTTTTTCGCCGATATTTTCAAAAGCATTCCCTCTTTCCAATCGACTAGCCTTAATTTAAACTATTCGCCACTTCTGGTTTGGCGATGGACACAACGGCCAAGAAGCCACATTTTTTTTTTTTCACGTTCTTTTCCTCCTTCGCAATATAGGTTCGAGCCTGCCTACTACCCCCGTCTACTTTTATTTTTTTTGCTCAACACACCTCCAAGCACCCGGGCAACACCAGGCATCCAGGTTAGTTTAAACAAAATGTTCAAAGACTACTTAAATGGTGCAGGATTTATCAGATCTGCCTTATGATAGCGGACTTGAAAAAAATTTAACCTTTTTTCTCTTGAACGCCGACAACTGCGTGATAGCCTGATGATCATTATGATATTCCTCAAAACCTTAACTGCACAGAAACTGATTTCCACTACAAAATGACCATTTTATCTTCTCTATTAATTTTGACCACGTTTCCACTAGACTGTAAAGATGAATTAATTCAAGAATAAGAGATGAAAATTTCAGACTTAAACTTAGAAGCCCACATATCTTGCGACACATGAGGTTGTCATATTATGGCACTGTTTTAGTACGCCCAAGGATGGAGTACTGCTGCCACATCTGGGCGGGAGCTGCTAAAAACAGCGTATCCTGCCTTGACAGAGTACAAAATAGACTTCGTGGCTTGGTGGGGGATGCTTTTTTCTCTACCCTGCAACCTCTTTCCCACAGAAGAGACGTAGCGAGCCTGTCGTTGTTCTATCGTTATTTCCATGGCAAGTGCTCGTCTGAGCTCCATTCTCTGGTCCTCCCTCACCAATCTTTTTCAAAAAACACCCGACTACCTGAAACCACCATCAATAATTTTCCCCACTCCCTATCTGTGCCTAAATCAAAACGTAGATTCCATAAACAAAGCTTCTTTCTTAGAACTGCACGTCTGTGGAACTCTGTTCCGCTTGCCTGTTTCCCCTCCCGACTTCAACCTGGATGTCTTCAAGTCCAACACAAACAAATTCCTGATGAACCGCCCCCCCCCCTAAGTAATGACACCTTACGAATTCTCCAATACTATTGCTACACTATCCCTTTGATTACTGTACACACAATAACCCTTATCCCCGAGTGGCCATTGGGCCTTGATAAGTGGTGAACTCCATGTAAAAAAAAAAAAAAAAAAAAAAAAAAATCCACAGCATCCCTCCAGTTTCTTTCGATTATCTGTTTCCAATTGATTTTTGGTTTTTTCTCTCTTTTTCCATCAGGGATTGGCAATTCTCTCTGGGGCCAATCTTAGGGTATGTCTGAGCCAGCCTAAATGTTGTTTGCAGATTATCGACGAGACTAACTATTGGTTTGTGCAGTCTCCGACTTCTTGGTTGGTAATTCAATGACTCCATTTGATCCCTATAATCTTAAGGCACTTGGAATCAAATGCATCTATTTTCATCTCCCGTTTGATTTTGAGATGCCAAGTTTCGTTTCCATATGACAGTGTGAACAACACGTTGCTGTTATAAAATTTTCATTTAGATCCAAGGTTCATTTTTTTTTTTTTTTTTTTTCTAGATCATGCAGATCTGGTTAAATACTGCTGCTGCTTACCTATCTTGTATTGCAACTCATAGATCATAACTACTTTCTTTTTTGATGGAGCTTCCCAAGTTATTTACTTTCCCAAGCTGCTTTTACTTATAATATTTTTAGGTGAAAAGAGTATTTTCCTGCTTAATTATTTCGGAGAGTTACAGTTCAGTTCTAAACAGGAAACTAGAATCAAAGCCAGCCAACAAGTCGGTGGTAATTTCTCCAAAAGAAAATTAATTTCGTTGTGCAACTCATTAGTGCCTACTTCTATTTACAGATAATATTTTTAGGTGAAAAGGGGTTTCCGGTATTTTCTGGTTTATTTATTTATGGGAGTTGGTGTCTATTCTAGATAAGAAAATAGAATCAAAACTCCCTGACAAGTCAGAGATAATTTCTCTAAAAGAAAGTTAATTTCGTTATGAAATTAAATTCCACCATAATGCATTTCGATCCATCATTTGGCTATTGAAGAAAGAGGAAAAATGGAGCAGACAATTGTAATTGGGCATTATTTTTTACTGCAACAAGAATTAAGAAAATTGATTAAAGATCTTCCGGAAACAGCAGAGAAACACGTCTCTGATTTTGAGATGCGAAGATAATTTAATGAAACCTTCAACCCTGCTTATAACCCTACAATATATATATATATATATATATATATATATATATATATATATATATATATATATATATATAGTGATGATGATGGTGATTCAGTGGTTAACGATGTGTGCTGACAACCTAGGTGTGTCAAATTCATTCCATAGAAACACTTTCAGTTAGGAATGTTGGCAACCTTCATGTGGTCTATCTTGTAAGTACCTGATAACCTTCTAGAAAGTATTTTTTAATAGAATGATATTGGTGAAACGAATGCTAATAAAAATCATCATCATGAGTGATCATCATCATCATCGACAACAAATGCAAATAATTTAACAAAAACTTTGCGATTTCGATACTTACTCTTCTTTGTAAAGTAATCCGAGGAATTTGTAGAGTGTGGAAAATGAGAAATACAATGCGACGAAGAGAGATGCGGTTGCAAGGATGAGGAAGACCAAAGAAACGATCAGCATCTCTTTTGTCCACATGAAAAGCCAGATGATGATACAGACATTGTTGAAAATGAAACTCAGGTACATCCCGGTGGGCATTGTTGGTGGGAAGACATACAGGTAGTTTCGTACATGAGTCCGACATGTCTGTATGACTCCGTAGAGAAGCCAAAGAACTTGCCAGGTGAAGATGACACCCCAGATGGCAAACGTTTGCCGAGCTGGAGTGATGTTGGTGTCATATTTGGCAGATACCTCACTAATTGTCTCATCAAAGATGCCTGTCGAGGGAAAGAAAATAAAATAACTGATTAGGAGAGAGAGAGAGAGAGAAAATGAAAGGAGAAAGAGGGAGGAGGAGAGAAGAAAAGGATGAGAAAAAAGAATGGGTTAGAACACGTTAGAATAAAATGACAACGCTTACCAATGTCAGTGGAGTGTCCTGCAATGGTTGACAAGACCAACATGCAGACAAACATCAGGACAGACAAACCAATCACAAATAAACGCAGGACGTCATGTCGCATCATTTTGCCTGCAAAAAACAAAGAATTATACTTTAGTATTTGTTGCAATATGGAAAAAATGCAAAAACATTTTAACGACAAATTAAAAAAAAAAATTCACGATTTGCTTTTCTGTTGTTCAAAATAATGTAAACGTTCCTTGTTCATCACCACTTCTGTAGCATAGAATCCGGTGTTGATATGGAGCTAAAAATTCGGAAGCTTCTAGACCTCCTATTATTGTTCTTAGTGAATTGATTTGTTTACCAGTGGGTGGGGGGTGGGGGCACACGGTTTTGCCCGGTCATAAAATGCACTTCTTGCACGGCAACTGACAAGGCTAATCTGCTTGCCAGTCAGTTTGCCTCAAACTCCACACTGAACTCGGTACACCACTCACTCCCTGATTTTCCTCTGCGAACAGACGCCACACTAGACGATTTGAAAATCACCCCTTCTCAGGTACATGCTATTATAAAAAAACCTAGACACCTCAAAAGCATGTGGACCAGATCTCATCCCGGCTGTGCTATTAAAAAATGCTCTGCCGAGGTTGCTCCAGTTCTGTCCAAACTTTACAATAAATGACTTAACGAATCTTGCTTTCCTGACTGCGAGAAAACCGCCTCTGTGGTACCAGTCTTCAAGAATTCTGGTGAAAGAACTGACCCACTAAATTATCACCCCATTAGCCTCCTTCCGCTTTTCGCCAAAATATTTGAGTCCTTAGTTAATCAAGCCCTAGTCCAGCACCTAACAGCTGCTAAACTCCTGACTGACAAACAATATGGATTCAGGCAAGCCCGTTCAACAGCAGATATCTTAACTGTAGTTTCTGAACGTATATACCGTTCATTGGACAAAACAGGGGAGGGTAGAGCGGTGGCCCTTGATATATCTAAGGCTTTTGACAGGGTATGGCACGATGGTCTTCTAAGGAAAATTAGATCATATGGAATCACTGAAAGAATTCATAATGTAATTAAATCCTTCTTAAGTAATAGAAAAATCAAAGTTGCCCTCGACGGTCGTACATCTAAACAATATGACATAAATGCGAGAGTACCTCAGGGGTCTATCCTTGGATCTCTATTATTCCTGATATTCATAAATGACCTCCCTGATAAAATTGTTTCGGAGATGGGTATATTTGCCGATGACACCACTCTCTATAACAGATATGAGGGGAAAACAAATGAACACATATCCAAGGAAATGGCAGAAACACTAGAAGATGACCTCCAATCTGTAGTGGAATGGGGACAAAAATGGTTGGTCACATTCAATGCTGCTAAGACTAAACTTGTTTCCTTCAATAATTACAAGAAACCTTCTCTACCACCAATAGCAATGGCCAAGAACACATTGCCTGAAACTACTTCTTTTAAACTCCTCGGCCTAACGTTTACAGGGAATATGAACTGGAATAGATACATCGAGAGCATTGCCAAGGCTGCTGCAAGGAAGGTTGGCTCTCTCTACCGTGCTAGAAAACTACTTATGCCTGACAGTATCCTATACCTCTATAAGGCAACCATTCGCCCATGTATGGAGTACTGTTGTCATATCTGGGCTGGTTCATCTGCTGCTTGTCTCTCGCTCCTGGACAGGGTTCAAAAGAGAGTCGCCAACCTGATAGGTCCTGAACTGTCATCTAGGCTTCAGCCTCTGTCCCATCGACGAGATGTTGCATCCCTCTGCCTGTTCTACAAATACTTTAATGGTGAATGCTCTGACGAACTGCAAACACTTGTACCTCCCCGACGTAACTATCCCTGACAAACCCGACAAGCTACTAAGTCTCATCCCTTTACAGTAGAGATCCCTAGTTGCAAGAAAGCCTTTTACTCTAATAGTTTCTTCCCCAGAACTGCGGGTCTTTGGAACTCCCTTCCAGGATTCTGCTTTCCCAACTGCACTGATATGCAGAAGTTCAAATGTAATGTTAACAAACATCTTTCTACTCATCTTCCTCCATAATGACCCCGCTAATTAAGTTCCTAATAGTAGCCCCCTGCTTCAAAGTGGCACTGTGCCTTGTTTGGGGTGAAAATTGAATTAATATATATATATATATATATATATATATATATATATATATATATATTAATTCATGCAGATTTCGTATTTATTATTACACAGCTAATTCTCCGTTGAATATTAAGTATTGATTTCAAAAGTAAAAAGAAAAGTTTGAGTGCCATCGCCAGAATCCATACCAAAGCATTTAGCATTCCAGTCACGTTCCCTACCGTTTGAGCTATCGACAAATAGATAAGAAAGATTTAAAATTAAACCACTTCAAGCTATGAATAAATTCGCGCATGCGCAAAAGTGATACAAATATGTCAGCAAGTTAAAATGAAACATTTTGCATTTCAACTTGCCAACATATTTCTGTACGCATTGTTCAGCCAAACAAAGTTTTTACTTATTATAAACCATCTTTAGTGTATGATTACTATCTTCTGTTAATTTTAGTGTCATGTGACCAGTAGTTTGAGTTCAGTTAAATATTTACACACAATACATACGTCTATTTTATTTATATAGATTAGTCATTGCTAGCACACACAAGACACTAGAAAAAAAAGCAAACGTACCATTTGCTTTTGGTTACAAAAAAAAAAATTCTATTTTATGCAAGCAAAAATGAAGAAAATTATGTTAACAGTTCATTCATATTTTATTTGCATGACTATAGTGGCCGCAGTGTGCGCGCGCGCTTCTAGCTTTAAATGCGATTCGTCTTTGCATGAAAGAAGCTCAACTAACCCTAACCCCACTTTAAATGTTCTTCCTGTTTATTTACTTAATGATGACGTCATCATTACGTCATATACATTAATTTTGATTCAAATGTTGTTTTTTTTAATCACCTATTAGTTTATTATATAAGCGAAAATCGTATTTCCGTTTGTGTGTGTATATGTGTGCTCAACTCAAAAACTACCGAAGACACCCGCACAAGCATTACATAATCAAGTTTCTATGATCTCGATCCGACTATGATAAACCTTGCGGTTACCAGGGATGGAATTAGTGCGGGAGGATGGGTAACACAATACTTCTATTCTTACTGCTAATTGTTCCTAAGGCACTGAAATTATGTCAAACGTTCAGTCTGCTGCTGATGACTTGTTTTCTGCATTTTGAACTAATTGTCAGAGAAAGTGTGGAGGAGAGGGAGAAAGATGGGGGGAGAAAAAGAAAGGAGAGGAAATATGGTTATCTCCCTCCCACAGCAGCAAGATGTGACAAGGTCAGGGAAGTGTGATTTGAAAAGTCGGTCTCCTAGAAGAACATTGGCCTGTAAAAATGTCTGGACAGCCCTTCGATATTTTCAGGTAGGGCAGCTTAGGCAAGTAGTTATAAATTAACCTCTTCTGAAAGGGTGATAAGGCAAAGCCTGGGGAGGCGAACCTCCTAGAACTGCACAGGACCAGTGATATACCTCAGCCAACAGAACAAACCATCTCAACAATGATCTAGACTTTAATGACTTTGTTGCTGAGGGGAAAACTTTGGCAGGAAGAGAGAAGATTTGAAAGAAAAACATTCCACAAACTTTTTGTAAAATGTTCGTCATCAATGACCCGGACAATGTTGAGTATCCTTGCTAGTGTTCTATTTTTAAATATTTTTTTTTCATGCGAACATATATATGAAAAAAAAAAAAAAAGAAATTCGTCAGTTTTGTACACTAAATTTTTTCTTCCTAATTAATTTTGGAGTATGAGATTCAAGCAAGGATTTTTAAATGTTTCCCTGCTGTCGACTCTGATATCACACACTTTGATGGGCGAAAGACGAGAAGATAACTTGATAAATAAATAATAAAGTAACACTGATATAGAAAAGTACTTTTCAAAATAAATAAATATATAACCCCCCCCCCTCCGTCTTTCTTTCGACCACCCGGAAGAGAAGAGGAGGAGCAGGCACTCAAAAGATTTGTTTAAAGTTTTGCTTTCCTGCTGACATTTTAGTATCAATATTACGAAAATGTTAAAATACAACTTGAATGTTAAAAGTCAAAGATTTTTTTTGGGGGGGGGGGGGAATAAAAACATCCAAAAGTTGAGACTCCTATGACATAATAATAATAACAACAATAATTAATTATAATAATCTGCCTATGTTACTCACACTGTTGCCTAGTATATATATTCCATAAGTTCAATGTTTAAGAATTTTTTACTAAGTACTGGCACATTATTGGCTTACATGCGTGTGCATCGACCATTTTAAAATGTATTAATATAACTCCGAACTTTATAAAGAGTAATTCTTCTCTTTATTATTATAATAATAATAATAATAATAATTATTATTTATTTATTTATTTATGTATCTAACTTATCTCTGCGAGTTTGGATAGACGTAAGGTTTACAATAAATAAATAAATTCTGTGTTCATGTTACTTACCGAGTTGCCGAGAATATATATTCGAGTATTCTTAGAGATTTAAATTATTTTCAAATCTTGTTGAAACTAAAGATTATACTCAAGGATTAAAGTCATTTAGAATTTTTTCCACGGCAAAATCATACAATGAAACAATGTTTTGTTTCAAAACATTGTTTCAAAAGAGAATTTTCGTAAAAACACACTGAAAACAACTCCAGCAATGTCTACAAATAAACCATCTTGCTGCTCATCTCCCTTCATAATGTTCCTGCAAATTAAGTCCCTGATAGTAGCCCCCTGCTTCAAAGTGGCACTGTGCCTTGTTTGGGGTGAAAATTGAAAAAAAAAAAAAAAAAAAAAAAAAAACCCTCCCCATACGCATACCTCCTATAGAACATAATTTCAATATTATTTCATTGACTTTTCAAACATCCTGCATTATTTTTATTTATTTGTTTTTATAAAATTGAGCAATCTATTGCACTGTTAATGAGATTAAAATGAATTTTGTTTGGAGCCAATCTTAGGGTATGTCTAAGCTAACCCAGATGTCGTTTGCAGATTGACGAAATCACCTTAATTTCTGATTTCTTGGTTGATGATTCGATCGTGCCATTTGATCCCAAGAATCTTTCTAAGACACTTGGAATCAAACACATCTAATTTCTTCTCTTATCTGATTTTGAGATGCCAAATTTCACTTCCCTAAAACAGTGGAATCAAGAAATTGCTGTTATAAAATCTTCTTTTAGATCATTATGCTGATGTCCTTGTGATTCTTTCAACTCTATCCTTGAGCGGCCTTCAGGTCTTGATAAGAGTGAATTCATTGCAAGAGCTGTGAAAAAATAAAATAAAAATAAACTCTTATCAAGACTCGAAGGCCGCTCAAAGATAGACTTGAAAGAATCACAAGGACAAACAAAGACGCTAACTCTGGATTTAAATTATCTCTTATTAACATTTATCATCTAGATACACATAAAGTTGAGTTATTTTTTTCCGCTCTGACATTGATATTTAAACCTGACTTTTTCGATGTAAAAATTATTTAAACGAATTTCTTAATATACTCAGTCATGCATATGTGAGCAACTACATGAAGGTTAACTAATTTGCATATAAATTTGAAAAAGGAGAGTTGATTAATTATTTATTGATTTTTATGTTAAATAATTATTTTCATTTCACTGAACTATATTCATGCATAGTTTCTGCATTATTGCGTAGAATTTAAGATCAAAACGTCCAAGCACACGATAATATATATATATATATATATATATTATATATATATATATATATATATATATATATTAGCATTTCAGCCCGGCGTTGCCCGGGTCTTTGATGTGTTTGTTGAACAAAAAAAAAAAAAAATGTGGTAGTAGGAAGGCAGGCCCGAACCTGTACTGCAAAGGAGGAAAAGAACGGGGTAAAACCTAACGTTTATGCTGCTACAACCACCGCCAAAATGGAAGCAATATTTTTTAAAATTAAGGCTAGACAATCTAAAGGAGAGGATAACTTTAAAAAATATCGGCGAAAAAAGTGATCCCCCTCCCTCTGTAGAAAAGTGCCTAGTTGAAGGGGAAGATATTAATGTTTTTAGCCAATTTTTCGATATTTGTCGTATGAAAGGTCGAACTTTAAAACGATACTGATCTTGGTAAAATCCGCCGCATCTATTGAAAATTTAAGGCAGACATGCATACATACATACATACATACATTTATATATTGGTAACTAAAAATTTTCGACCCAAACTGATGAAAAAGCTTGTCCTATCTCTGAATACCTTTTATGTAAAATTTCAAATATTTAGACCAGAAATTGTCTGAGTAATCTGGAAGAGACCGCAGAGGTCAATTTTTTTTTTTTAACTTTGACCCTTATTATGACCCCTTAAAATTTGTTTTGGGCTCAAATCAAATTATTAAGTTAGATCCATGTCCAAGGAACCTATATATAAAATTTCAAGTGCATAGACCCCAAATTGTCGGAGGAGTTTGGTAGAGTTCTCAAAGGTCAAATAAATGAACATTGACCTCTTAATCGCCAAATTTCTGGCCAAAAGCCGATCACATCGATTTCCCCCAAATCTCAGTACCCTGTATATCGAATTTCGAGTCTGTAGACTAAAAATTGACAGAGTTATTGCGTAGGGAAATGTACTCAGACACACAGACACGTTCACTTTTATAGAT
The DNA here is from genome assembly GCF_053919585.1 of Euprymna scolopes. Classification (NCBI taxonomy): domain Eukaryota; kingdom Metazoa; phylum Mollusca; class Cephalopoda; order Sepiida; family Sepiolidae; genus Euprymna; species Euprymna scolopes. The sequence continues at coordinate 174,885,476 of NC_136487.1, read as the reverse complement.
ATATAGATAGATAGACTAATGGATCAAACAAAAATATATACGTATACATAAATATATATGGAAACAATTTTATGTTTAATGTAAAGATTTTACGCAAATATTATGCAAGTATAAATCATGTAGAATATCTGCATGAACATAATTACACGTAATAGTTTTTTTTTCGGTTTTCTTATGGGATGATCATCTAGAGTTAACTAATAGGGAATTAATTAAAATGAATGTTTAAAAAGAATATGCAAATTAGCTAGATCTTTTGCTAGTGAATGCATTTCCACAACCCATATATAAGAAAATTGTATTTTCTTTTTAAATAAATAGAAAAGATGGTTTTTAATATGAATATCAATACACACAAAAGAAAAACGAATTTATAGGAGTATAGATAGAAGAATATATCTATAATATAAAGCCGTGTGTGTCTGGTCACGAATAGGCTCCTATATGGTTGACTATTTTAAAAAAACTGATTGCATATAATGATAGATGTATTGAGACACAGGAATGGGTATGTTTGATCTGGCAGAACAGTGGTTCATTAAAATTGTGTGGTCTGCGTTCGCGCCTGGTTCACAAAGTATGGAAAAAAAAACATTTACAAGTGTTTTTGATATAGATGTACATAATATTTTGATAAGTATGTTTTAACTTAAATAGGGATAGTATAATAAAATTGTGGGGTCTGCGCTTGCGCCTGGCCTCCATAGAATGGAAATAGGCACAAACTTTAATAAAGACTTTTCATATCTATCTGTATCCTTTGATAATTATGTTTCAGTTTGAAGAAATATGGTATAACAAAATTATGGGATGTTCGTTCGCACATGACTTCCATAGAATGGAAATATGTCACATATATATATATATAAATGACCTTGTTGGTATGTGTGCGAAAAGTCTCTACAAAACTCTTCTCTGAAGATTTGGTTTACAGAGTTTAAATTTGATACATACGGCATTTCGACCTATGACACACCTTTGATTTGATTTTTAACTGATAAAATAGCTGCTAAGAGGTCGAAATCAAAAACATAAAACATTCATTTTGACCTAGCAGAAGTCGACTGTTTACTATGCATGCGTTGATTAAAAGTTATAGATTAAACAACGTCATTTTTGCAGTTTTTGTATACGTATTGATTTAGGTCAGATGCTAATGGATAAGGCTGAAGAGCTATAAGTTTTAGTTTCGATTCTAGCTAATAGCACAAAAGTCATTTTGTTTTTTACTTTTGAAATCACTACTACTTAATGCTGCAATATTTTAAATTTATTATATTTTCTTACTAAAATATCTTGTCTTTTGCTTTTCCAGTTTTAACAACTAGTCCTTTTATTTTTCTAAGCTTAATCTTAACATTACTTTTCATGCTCGCATTTTTCTATGTAATCCATGATTTTTCTAGGCTTTGTTTTGAAATAATATTTTCTTTTTTTTTGTGTTCAATATCATTGCATTATCAACAATCCATAAAAAATTACCAACTTCTAAATTGACTAAATAAAAAAAAAAGCAACTAAAAAAAGTAATTAAGTAAATAAACAGAAAGAATGGACAAAAAAGAGAGAAACAGAATTAAGGGGCGACGTCGTAAGCGAAATATTATCAGCCTTAGCACAGCAAAGAACATCACTTTTGTTTACTCTCTCTAACCCAAATAACATGGCATACGAGCGGCATTCTCGCTGTGACTTATTAAGGTGGTGACGACGAAAAAGTTGCTATGGTAACCAACAGCCAATCAGAAAAAAACGTCTCACGTTCGTTACTAATTCTGAGGACTTTTGAACACCAGTAATTTTATTATAACTTTTGTATGAACGAAAATTGAAAATTTTTATTGCAAAATATAGTTGAGAAGGTGGCCAATGAACTGTAAAAATACTTTGAAATTTGGTTGCAAAATGAGTGAGCGGTGAAGCTTTAAAGCAGTTTTAAATGCATAAAACTAACACAACCATATATTCAAACACAGTCCCAAGAGAAAAAGAAGACTTCCATCATGTCTGAAAGTGACAATGTTCAACGAGTGAGATTGGAGATGCGCTGCTGTACAACTAATGCTCTCTACCAATCCAAGTTATGACAACAGGACCATTGCCAGCACCATCAAAATGTAAATCTGGATGGTTCAATGCTTGAAGGCACAACATAACAAAATTTCCGGCGACGATTATGGTCTTTGGTGTGGTTTCAAGTGAGGGCCACATCATGCCACCTGTCGACTTGAAAGTCAACACCAAAATGTACCTGGATATGCTGAAGAGTGTGGTGATCTCCTATTGCAATCAGGTGGCCACTGGGAGACCCTGGGTGTGGCAGCAGACTCAACGCCGGCTCACAAGTCCAAAGAGACGCAGGTTTGGCTTCAGAAAGAGCGCTATGAATTTGTACCCTTCTCTCACTGCCCTCCTCCCCCGACAAGAACTGTTTGGTTATACATCGAGAACATCACCAACGTGACCTCCCACAATACACAATATCAAAGCCAGACTGATCGCCGCCATCCACCAAGTATACACCAAGCTCCTGCTGGCAGTTGTGGGAAAGGCATGCTCCTAGTTTCAGATTTGTATCGAGATGGGGATTGAGGCTGAAAGCGGCTACATTGGATAGATGTCAGCTCTACTACATAATTAAGTTATCTGAATTGATTTTTTCAATAAAAGTTTTAAAATAAAGCTATAATGTTATTTTTTTATGGCGACAATTTTATCGTTCCACCCTGTATTAAAATATATTATTTGTATTTTACGACCGGGCAACGCCCTGTAATCCTGCAAATGTAAAGTAAAGAGCTGTGTATGCCTGTCCACACAATGATCTCCGAATAAAACCAAAAGCGTATGAGGTTTTATTGTCATTTTTAAATAAACTTTTTCTTTTTTATGAGAATAATATAATAAATGGCCGGGCGTGTTTGTTTAACAGCATATCAACCTTTCCGGTCGTTTAATACCGGAAATCGTTTTTCTAAACAAATGGTTTAGTTTTGTAAACAAGTGAAACGAATTGTAGTCGAATGGGCAGATGAGGCCATACGTTCAAGGCAACACCCACATCCTCTGTTATGCTCATGTGGGCTGGCCTCATTTCGGAGAGGGGCAACATCAAAGTACCGTCATGACCGCTCACTCCCGCCCCGTCCTTTTAAGATAAGCCCTACCGAAAATGAAAGGAAGGGCCAAGTCGTCCCTTTTTCTGAACAGTTGTTTTGCCGCATCAAAAAAATGAGTACATGCACACTTGTTATCAGTTATATATATATATATATATATATATATATATATATATATATATATATATATATATATATATAAATCACGAAGTAAAAGTTTATGCCAAAAGCTTCTGTGAACTTGAAGCGAATATAAATATTTATACAGTAATCCCAACCAAATAAAAAAAAAAGCTCAATTCAACCAAACTCTGCAAATTAAGGAAATCTTAATATTCCTTATTTGAGTATCCAGTCGAACAATAAATTCTTGTAAAATAGAATTTAGTCTTAAATTGTGTTCTTATATATATATATATATATATATATATATATATATATATATATATATACACTAGCAGAGAAACCCGAGATTGAATGATGATCAAAACATTTCACACTCCCATATTTTTATTGTCATCGAAATCTGTTATCGATTGATTTTCTGCTCCAATTGGGGACTCATCGCGATGCACTCGGAGTAAGCTTCACATGCCTACCTGCAGTGGCTTAGTCCATAATACATTGTAGTCTATATTGCACTGTAGAGAACTTACTTTTTTTATATATATAATTGCTTGAATGAAAGTTTAAAATGCAAAAGTCAAGTATCATGGTTTAATTGTGCTCTAAATATAAACATTAATTTTGAATACACTCCTATCATTTCAAAGAACCTATTGTTGATTTTATATGCTTGACCTTACTGCTTGTGCGGCGATAATGGCTTAAATTTAAGTTTAAAATGAAAAAAAGAATCAAGTCTCATGGTGCAGTTGTGCTTTGAACAGAAACATTTCAAATGCACCTTTGTCATATCAAAGAACCTGCTGTTGATTTTATATTTTGGCTCTTTTGGCTTGTGTGGTATTAAAACTTCGCAAACGCACTTGTGATGTTAGGTTGTGTAAGGTGTTAACTTTGATCAAAATCGATTCTTCCTTCTTTGAATGGATTATTTCGATTATTGATATTTATTGAAAATATTCCAATGCAAAATCTACCCTGCAAGGTACATAAAGTACAATTGTGTAAAATTTCATAAAAATCGGTCCAGCTGTTTTTGAGTTCATAAGGAATGTACAAAGTTCCTTTTATATATAATATATATATATATATATATATATATATATATATATAATTTTTATTTTACAAACGTTCACCCAAAACAAGGCATATTAGCACTTGGACAGAAGGCGTTACTAATTGGAACCATACTTAGGGAAGATGAACAAGATGTTGGTTTACATTACATTTAAACTTCTGCATATCAGTACAGTCAAGGAAGCGGGTAGCAGGAAGGAAATTCTAAAGTCTAGCTGTTCGAAGGAAGAAGCTATCAGAATAGAAAGCTTTCTGGCATTTAAGGACCTCAACAGTGAAGGGGTGTGATTTTGTTGCTAGACAGCTTAGTCAGAGATATGTACATCGAGAGGGCACAAGTGCAACGAGTTCATCAGAGCACATTCCATTAAAATATTTGTGAAACAGGCACAGAGATGCAACATTGCGGCGATGGGACAGGGGTTGGAACTTAGTTGACAAAGCGGGACCTATTAGATCGAAAACTCTTTTTTGGATCCTATCCAAGAGGGAAAGGCTGAGGGTAGATGCACTAGACCAGATAACATAAGGTTACTGGGAGGAATATATACATACAAACGTGCACACACACACACACACACACACACACACACACACACCTTCATATATCTGTGATTGCAAGTTTGGATGTGTGCAAGTGTGCGTGCTGTTAATTGTGTACATGCACCCTACACGCTGATCCAGAATATTAACGCGGGCAACACTAAGCTGACTGACGCCAGCAATGTCTGCGACTAAGGTCATTTCGGTGAGTGCAAATGATTTTGAAAAAATGAAGTGCCAAAAGCAATTCAAAATATTTTTCCGATCTTAAACTAATCAACCTGCAGATGTGCCCTCTTTTCCTTATCTATTTCACCTCTCTTTTCCATTTATTCATTGTGCATTTGTTCGTTCTCTTCAGCAAAATTTGAAAAAAAAAAAAAAATTATTTTTTACAAAAAGATTTAGTCTTGAATTTAACTGATCAGTTGATCCATTTCTGAGTTTGTGTCTATCACTTTCACCCTCTTTTACTATTTGTTGTTTGGCCCTTTCTACTCTTCTACTATATGTTGTCTATCTCTTTTTCTTTAACTGGCTTTTCAAACTCACTTTTTCCTGATTTTTTTTTTATTGAAATTACTCCAGACAAAGCAAGAAGCCACTTGATACAAGGAGCTAATAAAAATACTACAAGGTCAAAAACTTTCCAAGGATAAGTGTTACATGGAATAGATTCTGACCAGTGATGCGCAGAAAACTTTTCCAGGTCAGGAACTCAAAAGAAAAAAAAAACAGTAATAAATTCCGTCTCAGTGGAGCACAGACATATGATACATTCCTCTGAAAAGAGCACTTTTAAAACAGGAGTAAAAGGGGCAGGTGCTTGAACACCTCTTGCGCCCCATCTCAGCATGTTCCTGATTCTGACGCAGAAAACAGCAATTTTCCCCTCTTTATCAGCTCCTGGAATGTGAGGACTAAAGGACAAAATAAGAGAAGCAATCCAACCGGGAAAAGAAAAAAAAAGTGGAGATTAATTTAATATGAAAATAAAAATAAAAGATTTTTTTTAATTTTTTTTTTTATAGGCATATTGTAACTTGGATGTTAGAGGCTACTATTTGGGATCATGTCTAACAGGGGACTGCGGGGAGTTGAGCAGAGAGATGCCCGTTTCCATTAGATTAAAATTTCTGCAGGTTAGTACAGTTAGGGAAGAAGGAAACTGGCAAAGAATTCCAAAGTCTAGCAACCCAAAGGAAGAAACTATTAAAGTGGAAGGCTTTGCGGTACCTGGGGATCTCAACATTGAATGGGTGGGATTTTGCTGCTTGTCATGTTAGTCGGAAATGTGTACGTCGAAGGGATACACATGTTAGGAGTTCATCAGAACACAATCTTTAAAGTGCTTGTAAAATAGGCACGGGGGATGCAACAATGCAACATTGCGGCGATGGGACAGAGGCATCATTAGGGAAAATGTTTGGTCAGCTGTTAAAGATCTACAGATTAAGAAATCTATGTGGAGGGAAAGAGTTTAATAATAACAATTATATTTTTGGTTGGGTGAGTGTTTATACAGAGAGAGAGAGAGAGAGAGAGAGAGAGAGAGAGAGAGAGAGAGAGAGAGAGAGAGAGAGAACAATCTTTTGTGTGAAATATTTCTAATGATGCTAAGTCCCAAATGAAAACGAGTTTTGTTTTTGTTCTTTTGCGACTAAAAAAGAGTCGCTGCTGCCTCGGATTCTTGGACAATTGTCAAAAGTGATCAGGTGAAAATCTTGGCAGCAGACGAAGATGAAGACGGATTCTGGCAAGGGTGCGGCTTGTTATTTTGTCTTCTTTCAGTGACTGACGAAAAGAAAGATGGTGAAACGATATACATATGCGGTAATTAGAATAGAGTTCTTTTTGAAACCGATAATCTAAACAAATATAAAAGAAATTTTCTTGAGTTTTTTGGTCATTATCATAGTGACGAATGGATCATTTCTTGAAAGGATGGCTCTTATCCTCAGAGGAAAGTAGGGTTTTTTTTTTACATAGGCATCACCACATTATCAAGGCCAAGAGGCCACTCAAGGATAAGGGTTAAAGAGTGTACAGTAGAAATTGGACAATATAGTAATCATTAGTAATGAAAATTTGGTAAATTTGATAACTTATATGGAACGGCTCATCAAGAACTTATTTACGTTAGACTTGAAGACAACCATATTGTAGTCAGCCGGAAAGCAGGAAAACGGAAGACAATTCCACAGACGTGCAGTTCTAAGAAAGAAGCTTTGTTCATGGAATCTACGTTTAGGTTTAGGCACAGATAAAGAGTGGGGGGGAATTATTGATAGTGTTTACAGCTAGACGAGTGTTTCTTGTGAAAGTTTGGTGAGGGGGGACCATAGATTGAAGCTCATTCGAACACTTTCCATGAAAATAACGATACATCAGAGACAAACTCGCAACATCTCTTCTGTGAGATAGAGGTTGCAAGGAAGAGAAAAGGACATCTCCTACGAGGCTACGAAGTCTATTTTGAACTCTATCAAGGCAGGCCAAGTCCTTTCTAGCATCTCCTGCCCAGATGTGGCAACAGTATTCCATCCTTGGACGTACCTGGCTCTTATATAGATAGAGAATTTCATCAGCAAAATGATATTCATAGGCAGGCTATAAATTTGGTTGGTTAGAACTGAAAATTATAAAAGAGGTCATATATGGGTGACAATGCAAAAATGTATATGTAAAATGGCACAGACCACAGTAAGTTAAAAAGCAAACTAGATAAGTTTGAAATGATATTCGGAAAAGGTTAGAATCGAACCCAGTAGGCAAGGGTTAAAAAAATAATATATATTTAATTTAGGAATGCAGTCGATAGTTCATTCTTTTAGAAATAACTAGCAATTAAATATGTCAGTTAAAAGAATGAACAATACGAGTTTAGAAATAATGATTAACAAATAGGTTAGATATTGAACAATAAAAATTAGGAATTTCTTTGTTTACCAGAAGCGTGTAGATGCATGTGCAAAGCACACATGTAATTTGAAACGTGAGGGAGTCACATTGTTTGACCATGCCTCTGACGTCATCAAGAAAGAACATTCCCAATATATTGAGACAGGGTTCGAGGTTAAAGACAGTCAGAGTCAGAGAGCGACTTCATATATTTTGTAAGAATGTCTTCGTCGTCGTCATTACAACTGAAAGGTAAATGTGTTTTGTCACTCATCTTGTAGATAAACTTTGTGTAACTCCCTCCGAGTGTTAACTGCCTGTCCCCACCACTATCATCAATAATAATTCTCCCCCTCTCTGATGTAAAAAGAACTATAAATATCTCCCAGTTAATTATCACAGTCGCCGTGATGTACCAAGAATATAAATGTTGAGAAATGTGGCACAATCCGAAGAAAATGTCGATTAGTTAGATGCACACGAAAAAGTCCAATAGAAATTGTAACAATCCAAACGTGGAGATGATATCATAAAATTGTGGAAAAAATACTAAGTGAAAAAACTATTATTGCCCCCCCGATAAAAGAAGAATCCTACAACCTTCGTTGTGTTATATTTTGATTTGAAACAACTTACATGTTTAAATAAAAAAATAAAAAAATTAAGGAAAAGAATTATAATTTATTATTTTGGGGCCTGGATACTTAGAGAGACAGAAATAGATTTCCTTAAAAAAGAAAAGAAAAAAAAAGCCATTTATTGACTTTATCTTTATCATTGAAACCGCATCTATTCTAATGTATATAATTTGAAAAATTACATCCCTCACATTTCTTAATGCAGATTTCCAAAAACATATCAAAGACGAGTATGCATTGTATGAGTTACTATTTGTAAGAGTGTGAAGAATCGGCGTCCACCAATTCATAATCGGATCAATCCATTTTTAAGACCGAGGCTGCAAGTGCAGGAATCTCTACAAGTCGAAAGTAGTAGGGTATCCACGGGACCGTTAAAGGTAAATTTAACCAGATCGCCGACTAATAGCAAGGTGTCACCAGATGATATCCTCACATACATAAAATAATATAGGAATAAATCCGGAAAATAACGACACTTGACAAAGAACACGAAATCACTGTATTAATTATGAAAGAAACAACATTTATTTACGTGTTAGAAAAATATTAATTCAAATCGTTTCAACAGAAATGTTTTCTTGTAACGCATGTTCATTAAGCAGGATTAGCTAAATGAGGATTTCGTGAGAAACGCATATAGTTCAAGATTACTGATTTTTATGAACAGGGTGTCACACGTGGCTTGAAATGAATGTGAATATTTCCAGAGAGAAAGAACACTCATCAAACCATGTAAGCGAAATGCAGGTGTGTTCATCATATAAGAAAATAGTAATTCGAAATAACATTGTTTAAAAGAAGAAATAATTCTTGTTCGACGTGGTAATTTTCCATGATGAGAATTAAGGTACATGTGCATGACATGCAAATTCAAAACGAGGGATTTTGACGCCCCCAGGGCAGAGTTTCATTGACATCTAGTCTTGTGGAAGACAAGAGAGAAACTGGAATAAAAACTGGAATGAACTGATTTGATTTTCGCGGCAAATCATTATATAACGATGTTCTCGAACGTTCCAGCTTGTTTGTTATATCACTACACATAAAACCATAGCCTAGTTCCTTTGTTCCATGTGTGCGGGTGGTCAGATTGCAGCATTGTGTGCTTACGCGTTCTGATACTTGTGAGCATTGAAAACAGTGCTTGCTACAAAAATGTTCCGGCCGCTACAGCATAATAAAATATGTATTATTAATTGTTATTGTTATTTACTCACTAGGAGTAGTCACACAGGCCACCATCAAAAATTTCTTTTTGAGAAGAACTTGTGGTGTTCTCTGGGGTCTGAGTGACAAGTTTCCCCAGATTTCTAGTATTTTCCACCTCTTTCGATTTCTTTTATTATTATTATTATTATTATTATTATTGCTAATTTTATTATTATTATTATTGCTAATTTTATTATTATTATTATTATACTAGTGGGGCCTGTGGAAATTCAACAGGGACTCATTTATATGTAATATATTGATGTTGCCATTCTGTAGATGTTCAGCGTGAATGGAGACGCTCTGATATTATTGTAGCTCTTTTGTTAAAACTGCAAAAGTATTTAAGCTAGCAGGAACGCTCGTGCAGCCCGGCTATAAAGTACGCTTAAATATATTTTAATTTTTGCAGATTTCGTATATATTATTATAGAGTTAATGTTCTATCGATTTTTATATATTATAAAGTTGCAAGTTCAGAAATAAAAAAAATATATATTCATATGACTTGAGTGGATCAGTTTGAATCGAAACCAAAACCAAAACATATATATATATATATATATTCATAACTTGAGTTCGTTCAACTATAATTAAAACCGAAACCAATACTTATGAATAATTCTTGATAAAATTATTTATTACAAGAAATGGCAGTCCATAACAATTAAACGACAGTCACTCGGATGTAAGCCTAACACGCAAAATAAATAACACACACGCTCTTCTATTATAAAGATTATTATTTTCATTTTTTGTCTTCTTGTCCCCAGGTTAGACGTTTCGTAAATGACCTACTTTTCCTGTTGCTTGTATCGCCTGACAACATTAGGTTCTTATCTGATCATCTAATGAAGAAAATGTACAATCTATAACCAGACTTTTTTCTGTCCATTTCTTAAATTTATTCTTTTCTGTCATCGTTTCCATTTTCCTTTTGATGTAAAACCAAATCGCCAAAATTTGTACCTGACAATTACATTTATTTATATAAAGTTAGCACTGAGTATATGATTATATATTGGTTTCATTCCTAAACTAATTAACCGATCATTATGCATTTTGAAAGACAACTACTAGGCATAAGGGTGGTTAATATACCTTGGCTTTTAATGAAATTTTAATCATACCTATTAGCCATCAATAAATATTCTCAAATTTTTAGTTTCTTTTAAATATTTCCAAGAATTACCAAGGGAGATAATATTTATCTTTTCTTTTTTTGGCAGATTTGCATTAAATTTGATTCATTAGAAACCAATCATGATTCCCTGGTTTCATTTTAGACCACTTAAGCTTCAATTTTAGACATTTACTAAAATCAAAATGATATAATGGATTTTGATAAAAATTAGAATAAGAATTCTAGACATAAGGTTTTGTATCATTATATGTTGATCTTATTTTTTGTAAGTGGGCGTATATATACATACGAGGTGCCTTCAATAAGTTTCCACACTTTTTCGTTCAGACATTTAAAATTGTTGTAAACTCTTGCAAATTCAGTATATTATTACTTTATATCTTATGAAATGACTGACCAATTTTTATGATTTCAAGTTCAAATGAACAGTTACAGCAGGAATTAGAATACACCCTACTAAAGCCTGATTGTCAAAGCTGGTGAATTTCAAAAATGCAATCCGGACATAAGGAAACTTTAGAAAAACGATATGCAATAAAATTCTGTTTTAAACTTGGAAAAAATGCCACAGAAACATGTGGAATGCTTCAGACTGCTGTTGGACCATCTTGCATGAAACGAGCATGTTTTTGAGTGGCAAGAGATTCAAGGAAGGCAGGGAGTATGTGAGGGATGATGAGGTGTGGGAAGAGTAAGGAAATCAGAACACCAGAGTTGATTGGCCAAATAAAGAATTTCATGGATAAGGACCGTTGTGTATCTATAGAGACAATAAGTGCAGTTTGATGTCAGTGTGGGAACTGTACACAGTTATTCGTGAGATGCTGAAGATTTGCGTGAAATTTGCCCCCAAAGGTACTCCATCCTTGTCACAGACTATTTGACAAAGATGGACATCAACATAGTTCCTCAGCCTCCGTATAGTCCAAACCTTGCTCCCTGTGACTTTTGAGCATTCCCTAAGCTCAAGGAAAACCTTAGAAGCTGTAGTTATGAGACACTTGTTGGGATGAAAAGTGACGAGGGTCATTGATACGACGCTCACACAAGAGGACTTCCATGGAATGTTCCAGAAAGTGTTGAATCAGTACAAGTGAATTGCAGCCGGAGAGGATTACTCCTAAGAGGGCTAGAGTTTCATATGTGTATTATCAAAAAAATGTTTGGAAACTTATTGAAGATACCTTCTTTATACACCAGACTTTGGCGTGTTAACAACAAACTTTAACTTAGAATGCTTGCTAAGTTGATGGTTGAATGTGGGTAAATCTGCTCATTTTGGCATTAAATAGTCACCCCTATTAATCCATAACTGTGCATCAAACAGTACTATAATTCTTAGTTCGCTGCACCTTATAGTAAAGGTTCATGCAAAATTTCAACCAGATCGGCCCATTAGTTTCTGAGAAAAAGTGGAAGTGACAGACAAACGAAGAGAAATATATATGCACACATTTTATGATTCAAAAGTTTGTCCATGGCTCAAAATATAGATGAAAGGAAAAAAGCAAAAATGCACGAAATATTAAATATACTTTGTATAAATGTGTTTTTCAAATTATTTCCATTTTGTGGGTCATGTGATACTACACGTACTATTAATATTAATTCAATAATGGACGACTGATAATGAATCGATTGTCTGGACAACTGAATATAAAGATCAGCTTCATTTGTTACTATGGCTCGAAAAGTTAAGCTTTTGTACATCAAATTATATATTTATAAAAAAAAATACAAATGCTTGTAAAAAGCAGGCGTGTTCAGGGGTTCTCATTGATTTTCGTGGAAACGCTGAGGGGGGGGGGTAACCCAAATTATAATTTTCCCGAAATTTACTTCAATAATTGTCACTTTATTTATACCTCCTCCCAACCAATCAATGTTGAGTATATCCCCCAGCCTTATTGTCAAAATTGAATATTATAAAAATGTAAAACATAAGAATAAAAAAAAAATGAAATTGTGCTATTGGCTGTACATGAAAAGAAGTTAAGGTTTCATGTTCAATCCTAGGCAACAGCATGTTTTCCTGCTAGTACATACTTATACATGCTAGTGCTGGGATGATTAATCGGAATCGGAAAAATCGGAACTTTCGAGGGTATCGAAATCGGAAAAATTTGTGCCATTTTTTTTATGCCAAAAACGATTCTTTTAATTTGTATGTTTTTTTTATTTGATTTTGTTTAAAGCAAAACTTCCACTGATAAAATAATAAATATTTATTGATTTTAAAAATACCAGTGGAACTAAGATCTAGAGATTATCTTCCACAAATGGGGTTTTATGTTCGCGAAAATACTTGTACGTTTTTTACGGTAATCATGAAAGTATAACAACTCTATAGGTAAATATTTAGAGATTTATAAAGAATCAGTATCGGTAATTATCTCGGAATTGGGTAAAATAGTGGACTCGTCTAATCACTAATATATATATATATATATATATATATATTATATATCCACATATAGTACTGTTTCGCTGTATCACAGTGCATCAGAGCGGCTAGACCAGCACCTTTCCCTAGCCAGAGATTGAACCTACAACCATCGTGTTGATAGTTAGCAGTTCTAAGCTCCAGTCCATGGGACCGGTTCTCGCAAATGACCTCCTCAAATGTCCATTTAAATAAATACTTGCCCACCGCTTTTACAGTACCCGAGCTGCTTGCTTATTTAACAAACTATATATATATATATATATATATATATATATATATATATATATATATATATATATATATATATATAAGGGAAAGGTAATTAGCTTGAAGCATTGCTGGTAAACATGGAGGAATATAAGAAGGCTATAGCAATACAGGGAAGCGGGTGTTAAAGTGATGTGACGTATGAACAAAAAATCGACAAATGAACGAAAGTCTCGTAGTTTTTTGTTTTTTTTAATTTTCGTATATCTATTTTCCAAAAACAATCGCAAATACAAATCAGTAAATATGGACTTACTGTTTGAAATAAGGGCATGAAAAAAGAATTCAGACAGATCAGCCTTGTAGTTTCCAAGAAAAAGTAGAACCAACAGACAGGCAGACAAAGAGAAATATATTTTAGAAAATATAACATCAAAAATAAAGAAATTCATTTTAACTTTATAACGAGATAAGTTTTATTTTTGTATTTTGGCTTAAAAAAAAAAAAAAAAAAACGCCTGCAAGTGCGCCCCTCCCCCCTCGGTCGAACAAAGTAACATGAAACTTTGTATCTTTTTTTAAATGTTGATAAACCTTAAGATAACAAGACAGCTGAGGTGTTGAGAATTAATGGCCAAGTCATACTATATTAAAAAAAAAGGAAAAGATCTGGTTTACTTATTCTATGACAAATCAGACATACTTATTGTATACGATTGATTGAATACAAGTTGTTATTTTTACACAGATGAGAAATTTTCAACAGTATACTTATAGTTCATAGTACTTTTTTTACGTATTTAGATTATTCGGACCATCGTTCTCATCTTGAATGAGGTTTGTACAACATTTCCGTCAATATAACCTCCGACCTTCTTAGCGGACTCGAGAATCTTTCTATTGAACGCAAGAATCTGCACGGAATTCAAACAGAACCCTTTAATTCACGGAGGTAGTATGTTCTCGTTCTGTCGGTCATGACTAGGCAGAAAGTTCGGAGTAATTCACAATTGCATTTTGAACGATGTTCGCACCAAGGATTGAACCATCAACCTCCAGAAAAGTGTAATTTATAACTAAATTTATCAAGTAGTTTATCTACTATGCCATGGGCCCTTGCAGAAAATTCTAGTATGAATTTTTAGGAGCCTTAAACCTATTTTGTTTCTAGATGTACAACGTTTACTACTAATATATATATATATATATATATTCATCCACCTACAGTACTGTTTCGCTGTATCACAGCTCATCAGTGCGGCTAGACAAGCCAGGATCAAAACCAAACCGCCTAAACGACAGTCAAGTCTTCTCTCACTACGCTATTCAGTAGTGAATAACGTCATCAGCAAACCATTTTTTTTCCTCAAAGAAAATAGATTGTTAGTCTTTCTCTACTTAATTTCACAGGTGTAAGACATTCACAACAGGATCTCATCTTCCTGGCGCAACTGCAAAGAACTTTCCATTCTTTATCCATGTGCCTAGCATAAAACAATTTCCATGAACAAAGTTTGGGCGATGTGACAATACGTGCATTAAAATTCATTTCTAAAATTAGTTTGAAGGGGGACGAAGGAGCCATTATCCTCAATAGGCTGTTCTTTCTTTCATATTCAGTAACAATTTTCTTTCATATTCAGTAACCATTTTCTTTCATATTCAACAAGAATAAAAAAGCATTGGAAATGCAAAAGGATATAGGGATGGTATGCCAAAAAGTATACAAACAAGATAGCTATGAATGGCTAGGCACATGGAAATAGAATTGCATCCAAAGTATAGCCCTATAGCTTTTCTCCAATCTTCATTCCGTGCCATCATTACAGTTGTAAAAAGCTATAGGGCTATACTTTGGATGCAATTCTATTTCCATGTGCCTAGCCATTCATAGCTATCTTGTTTGTATACTTTTTGGCATACCATCCCTATATCCTTTTGCATTTCCAATGCTTTTTTATTCTTGTTAATTAGTATTTTTACTTACAGTCTTATTTTTAAACTTACATTCATGATAGTATTGTCTTTTTTAGGAGGCGGCTCATTGCCGCCTCCATTAGTAGCAGGTCGCTTCCTGCTGGGTTTTAGGTCTTTGGGTTTTGGGCCTTAGGAGTTGCCTCTTGGTCTTCCATCGGTTCTATATTACATAGAGAGTGCTACCGCCTCTCTGATAAAACAGTTAGAGTATTATAAAGTTCTAAAATGTTCATACCTTCACTATTAAATTTTTCTTGACTTTCTTGCAGTTTCTTTTGCGGTTAATTTAACTTATTTCCTTTGGCGTTTGGTGAGTTCTTAGAAGAACTGGTCTGATCTACTTTTCTTAGCGAGCGAAGAGATTCAGCTGCATTTAACAATGGTTGCTATAGTGTATTTTTGCGCATGCGTGAGAATTTCAAGTTTCCTCCTTATTTTCCATAGTTTGACAGTAGTCATGTGTCTTTCTGCCAAGAGCGACAGACGTCAGTGTTAGCCGTGATCGTCTAGAGGTTAGGACCCCACGTTGTGGCCGTGCTAACTTAGGTTCGAATCCTGGTCACAGCATTGACATTTTGTACATATTTTACAGTCCAAAATCTGAAAAATTATTTGTTTTTATAACATTGTTTTTTGACGTCGTACTTGCTGATAGGTTACTCTTATAACAATTTTGATCAACTGAGATAAAGATTTCGTGGTTTCATTAACGCTGGTGGGTTACTGTTTAAAGAAAAAACCTTAACGTTCACCTCAAATATTCAGCGTCCAAGAAATATAGGCCACTGGCAAACTGGAACGTCTGTGAGCATCCGGTGTATTATTTAGAGCTGTCCCTTTTGAGAGAAGTTCCGTGTTCGAAGTGGTCTGTCTACATTGGGTATATAGTGTTTAAAACTTGTTATTACACGTAATCTTATTTAATTATGGAGTTAGCTAAAAAGCGATGGGTCACTGCACTTCTCCGTGTAAAGAGCAGTCGATTGATGCTTGAACTGTTGTCAGAGACCGTTCGTACACCGAGATACATCGTCTCAAAAGAAAGAAGAAAGAAGAAGAAAAAAGAAAGAAATACAATTGGCCATTTTTGTACCCTTTTTTTTTTTTCTCTTTTGACATTTTAACCGACGTTCTGACACTCGCTGGATTCGTAAGACACTTCTCTGTAAGAATATGTGCTTTCTGAAACTTATAAGTTGATTTTAGTTGAGATTTGGATAGTTTTGTTTTGTAGGCGTATATAGGCGTGTACAGGCCATCCCTATATAGAGAGTGCTACCGCCTCTCTGATAACCATTTTATTTCATATTCAGTAACCATTTTCTTTCATATTCAGTAACCATTTTCTTTCATATTCAATAACCATCATTTTATTTCATATTCAATAACCATTTTCTTTCATATTCAATAACCATTTTCTTTCATATTCAATAACCATCATTTTCTTTCATATTCAATAACCATTTTCTTTCATATTCAGTAACCATTTTCTTTCATATTCAATAACCATCATTTTCTTTCATATTCAATAACCATTTTCTTTCATATTCAATAACCATTTTCTTTCATATTCAATAACCATTTTATTTCATATTCAATAACCATCATTTTATTTCATATTCAATAACCATCATTTTATTTCATATTCAATAACCATCATTTTATTTCATATTCAATAACCATCATTTTCTTTCATATTCAATAACCATCATTTTATTTCATATTCAGTAACCATCATTTTCTTTCATATTCAATAACCATCATTTTATTTCATATTCAGTAACCATTTTCTTTCATATTCAATAACCATTTTCTTTCATATTCAATAACCATTTTCTTTCATATTCAATAACCATTTTCTTTCATATTCAGTAACCATTTTCTTTCATATTCAATAACCATTTTCTTTCATATTCAATAACCATCATTTTATTTCATATTCAATAACCATCATTTTATTTCATATTCAATAACCATTATTTTATTTCATATTCAATAACCATCATTTTCTTTCATATTCAATAACCATCATTTTCTTTCATATTCAATAACCATTTTCTTTCATATTCAATAACCATTTTCTTTCATATTCAATAACCATTTTCTTTCATATTCAATAACCATTTTCTTTCATATTCAATAACCATTTTCTTTCATATTCAATAACCATTTTCTTTCATATTCAATAACCATTTTCTTTCATATTCAATAACCATCATTTTCTTTCATATTCAATAACCATCATTTTATTTCATATTCAATAACCATCATTTTATTTCATATTCAATAACCATCATTTTATTTCATATTCAATAACCATCATTTTATTTCATATTCAATAACCATCATTTTATTTCATATTCAATAACCATCATTTTATTTCATATTCAATAACCATCATTTTATTTCATATTCAATAACCATCATTTTATTTCATATTCAATAACCATCATTTTCTTTCATATTCAATAACCATCATTTTCTTTCATATTCAATAACCATCATTTTCTTTCATATTCAATAACCATCATTTTCTTTCATATTCAATAACCATCATTTTATTTCATATTCAATAACCATCATTTTATTTCATATTCAATAACCATCATTTTATTTCATATTCAATAACCATCATTTTATTTCATATTCAATAACCATCATTTTCTTTCACATTCAATAACCATCATTTTCTTTCACAATCAATAACCATTGACCTTATGTCTTATTTTGTCCCTATGAGGAGGCAAGTATACATTAACCCATTTTCTATGTTTTATCTTTTCAAACAGTACTACTACAAGTATGGCCGATACAGGTAAGCGGGGTGGGTCAAGATAATAAAAAACACGAATTATTGCCATGTCAGCACTATCCCCTCCCCATCTCTTCCAATCCAGATGTTGAAGAACATCTGGCAAAAAGATATACCAGCCTAGTTTTTCATCAAGCAGATTTTTTCAGGGTTTAAGATTAGAAAGGAAGAGAAAATATGGTAAACACTAAACTGTTAGAAAGAAAATATTTTAGCAGATTTTCACCTCTTCACGCCTTGTGCCACGTAAAATTTGAACCATATAACATTTATGTTATACAATTTTGAGTCATAAAAAGTGTCACATAAAAAATGTGTTACATAAAAGTGTCATGTTAAACGCGTATCACGTAAAAATTTATGTTACACAATTTTGAGCCATAAAAAGTGTGTCACATAAAAATTTATATTGTCCAATGTTGTCACATAAAAATGTGTCATATCATGACATAGAAAATGTGTCATAAAATTTGAGACATAAAATGTGTCACACACAAAATTCGAGACACTTATTTAAGGAAAACAAAATGTAAATCTGGGTCGATAATTTTTAAAATAGTTATTTATGGGTTAAGGAGTTTACACAGGAGGGAGTACATTTTCAAGATAGACTCAAAGATAAGGGTTAAGTGTTAGGTAGGTGGTAAGACAATATCAGTCACGGTAGAAACTTGGGTAGAGTAAGATTATCCAAAATGGATGATTCAATAAGAATTCATTCACATTAGACTTGAAGATGACCATGTTATAGTCAGTTGTGAAGTGGACAGAGGGTAGTACATTTTCAAGATAGACTTCCGTTACATCTTCAACTGCTTGCTGCTATGCATCTCAAAGTACTTTTGTACAGCTTCCGTCTTTTTATAGTGGATGACCATCCGAGTGGTAGCGAAGGCTCACGCCCTTCAATCCTGTCAATATACATGGGCAGAGAGAGACAACAGTAAATTTAAAGAAGTAAAACTTGAACAAAAATCTATTTCATATTCGTAGTCATAGTTCGTGTGACGATTATCAACAAATGGATGATTCAGCAGAGAAAGTGTGCCAAATTTGGGAAAAGGTCATCTTACATCACAACCGGAAGTTGCATTGTTCTAGTTCGCAGAGAACCATAATGCCTCGTTAGTGGAAGCACGTAGATGACACACAGCAATGAATGACATCTGGAGAATCAGCTGATGTACGAAAGAGATTATTGAGTCAGGAGAATCTGAGAAGATTCACGACCTGATTAATTCAAAATTAAATAAATGATTTGTTTCTTTTATTCCTTTGGCCACCATGAAAATAATTTCAGGTGCTTCTACAGTATAGGGAACAAGTGAAAATCACATTAAAAAAAATCTGATATATTTATTTATCGGGCAAAAAATAAGTATCCCGACAAAAAAATTACGGAAAATATCAATTAAAAGTTTAAAAACCAGTTTACATATTTTGCCAATCTGCTATTCATTTTTACTTGATCAAACGATAGATTGAATTATCTCTTCCTGATTTACGGGAATTCTGCTCTTTGGCGGATTGGCAAAATACAATAAAACTGGATTTTATTTTTAACTAGCAGGGATGCCCGGCGTTGCTCAAGTCCACATGAAGTTTCATTTGGATACACCTGTTATGCTAAGGATATTGTGCACTTTTTCATTATCATATGTCAACTCC
The DNA here is from genome assembly GCF_053919585.1 of Euprymna scolopes. NCBI lineage: Eukaryota > Metazoa > Mollusca > Cephalopoda > Sepiida > Sepiolidae > Euprymna > Euprymna scolopes. The sequence goes on along the minus strand of NC_136487.1, from coordinate 174,865,606 downwards.
GTCGTGGGAAATGATACCCCCGCAACAATTTCAAAAATAAAAGATACGGTAATCCTATTTAAAAACTGATAAAAACATGAAAATAAATTCGCTAAAAAAAAAAAAGTACCTGACAACATCCTCACCAGATATTTCGGCAAAAGGAATTCAAAGAAAAAGATATTCTCAGGATATTGCGCACTTTTTGATGACCATATACCAGTTTAACGAAATTTCTTTAATGCTGCCTTATCTAGAAAGATTTCGTTTGTTGCAACGATCGTGTTACTTTACAGTCCGTAAAAATAGAACAAACTGAAAATAATTCAAGTTTAAAAAAAAAAATAGAAGAGGATGAGTACCCACCGTTGCCCGTATGCTGGACCCCCCCCCTAAAAAAAAAATGAATAAAAAAATAAATCAAAGCAACTTTTCTTTCAATCAAAATAGCAGGTAATGCCCGTGTGACTGGAGGGAAAAATGAGCCATAGTGGCCGAACACGAAAGAGGGTAAGAAGGCAAAAATTGACAGGCAAACGTTTTTGCCCACACGGCCACGAGTGCCCTTAAATTAACATTGATACTATAGTGAATTCGAGAGAACAAGTTAATGCATTGATTGCAGGTGATTAAATGACTTAGTGACTAAATAGTTTTCTAACGAATGATAAAAAAAACATAAAAATTAAATAAGTTATTTTATATAGTTTTAAACGTTAAAAATCTTCCAATATATATATATATATATATATATATATATGAGAGAGAGAGAGACAGACAGACAGGGGGAGGGAGAGAGAGAGAGAGAGAGAGGAAGAGAAAGGGAGTTATTAAAATTTGACAAAAATTGTTGTGTATAAAATTTCCCTTCATCCCAAATCCAGAATGCCCCTTTTTTTTTTCGTTCAAGAAGAGTGATACAAATGTGTTTTTCTAGTATTGTTTTTTTTTTCTTTTTTTTTTTTTAATTTTATCTGTACCTATAGCGGCATTCACTCGGGATGGATTGAGCTGGCTTCATTGGTGTTAACTACATCTCACGTCAAAGCCATCTTCCCTCGTTGGTCGGCAGCAGAGTCGACGGCAGGATTCAGCCATTCACAGTTCCTGCGATGAGCACCAAAAACGCAAGGACCGGACATGATCTCCATATTTGCTTTTACTGTCGCGAGCCAAGTCTTAAGTTGGCCACCTTTTCCAACGAATGGGTGCATTAGGTGCCACCAATTGACGGACGAACTCATCCCCCGGATAGCGCAGCATGTGACCGAACCACCAGAGTCTCCTTTTCAGCAGAGTTTCTTCCAGGCCAAGGATGTTACATCTGCATGTATGGTCGAGTTAAGGATCCAGTCGAAGAGGCGAACGCGCAGGACACAAAAGAGTCACCACTTAACAAGGCTGGAAGGATAACAGTTAAAAAATTGTGAGGTGAGCAGTGAGACAACACCGTGTGGAGATTGGTCAGAATTTGATTATTTAAAAGAATGGTACAACAAGAATTTGTTTACATTGGACTTGAAAACAAATATGTTGTAGTCAGCTGGTAACCAGTCTTACGGAGTTTCATTCCACAGACGGGCAATTTTAGGAAGATTAACTCGAGCAAGTTTCGCTTATTTTTAGGCAGAGAAATCAAAATTATTGACAGTGATTGTAGTTAAACAAGTCTTCGCTGTTACTGAGGGGGGGCAGATTGAAGCTCAGTCGAGCACCTGCCATGAAAATAACGATTGAAAAGAGAGACAGGAAACGTCTCTTTTGTGAAAAAAAGATAGTAGTGAGAAGAGAACATCGAAGTGTTTTATACAATGTTGAAGCAGGAAATGTTGCTCTGAACAGCATCTCCACAGAAGACTAAGCTTATTTCTTTTAATAATTACAGAAACCTTCTCAACCACTGATTGCCATGATTAATGATACACTGCCTGAAAATACTTCCCTCAAGCTCATAGGCTTAACATTCACAGACAACATGAACTGGAACAAATACATTGGGGTAATTGCCAAGGCTGCTGCAAAGAAGATGGTCTCTCTCTGCGGGCTAAAACGCTACTCACACCTAAGAGTATCCTGTATCTCTACAAGGTCACGGTTCACCCATGCATGGAGTATTGTTGCCACATCTGGGCTGGTGCATCTGCCACTAGTCTTGTTTCTGGACAGGATTCAGAAAAGAGTTGCCAACCTAAACTGAACTCTCCACTACACTCTAACCTCTGCCCCATCGCTGAAGCGTGGCATCCTTGTGTCTGTTTTATAGTATTTCGGTGGCAAGTGCTCTGACGAACTCTGAGCACTAGTATCCCCCTCGACAAACGCAACAAGCAGCAAAACCCCACCCTACACTCTAGAAATCCCTAGATGCCGAAAAGCTTTCTACTCTAATAACTTTTTCTCTCAGACAGCTGCACTTTGGAATTCCCTCCCGGGCCCCTGCTTTCGTGACTGTACTGACATACAGAAATTCAAGTGTAATGTAAACAGGCATCATGCTCCTCAACTCCCTAAATAGAATCCCTGCAAATCTGGTCCCAAATAGTAGCCCTCATGACTAAGTGGCTCTGTGCCTTTGTTTGGGATGAAATGATAAAACAAAGAAAAATAGATGGAGCAAAAGCACTCTCGTTTGTAAGTATTTAATTCAGAAAGCAGAGGGTTCTGAGCTACAAGAAAATCCCGAGAAAGTTTGTTTGGAGGCGGTGGGGTTCCTCTTAACCTTTAACCTGACGAGAAATATACTTACTCAACAAGAGGTTTTCTTCAACATCTAAGCATTGGAAATGGCCGCTAATCTGCACCGAATTAACCTGTCTCCACCCATTCAGTCACACTTATTTCTGCGACGTTTTTTTCAAACTGGGACTTCAATAATAACGCCCTTTTTCTAACCCCCACCCATCTACCACACCTCATGCACTCATACTGTTAACTGACCTTCGCCCATCCCTCCTTGTGTACCCTGGGGAAGGCTCTTATAAGAAGCAGTACAGTAGGGGATGGGGTAGGGCAATATTAAACATGTTTTTCTCTTAACATTATCCTTAACCTCCTGACTTATTTGTATATTCGCACCCCTGTAACCCTACCTAGGGGGGCCCTTCCAATCTTTCCCTTCTTCAATTTCAAAAGGTAATTCGGGTGTTACAGGGATCTTAGCCATATATATATATATATATATATATATATATATATATATATATAGATAGATATAGATAGAGAGAGAGAGAGAGAGAGAGAGAAAGAGGCAGATAGAAGAGAAGAGAGAAGAGGAGAGAGATAGAAGGAAAGAGAAGAGGAGAGAGATAGAAGGAAAGAGAAGAGGAGAGAGATAGAAGGAAAGAGAAAGGGAGAGAGAGATAGAAGGAAAGAGAAAGGGAGAGAGAGATAGAAGGAAAGAGAAAGGGAGAGAGAGATAGAAGGAAAGAGAAAGGGAGAGAGAGATAGAAGGAAAGAGAAAGGGAGAGAGAGATAGAAGGAAAGAGAAAGGGAGAGAGAGATAGAAGGAAAGAGAAAGGGAGAGAGAGATAGAAGGAAAGAGAAAGGGAGAGAGAGATAGAAGGAAAGAGAAAGGGAGAGAGAGATAGAAGGAAAGAGAAAGGGAGAGAGATAGAAGGAAAGAGAAAGGGAGAGAGATAGAAGGAAAGAGAAAGGGAGAGAGATAGAAGGAAAGAGAAAGGGAGAGAGATAGAAGGAAAGAGAAAGGGAGAGAGATAGAAGGAAAGAGAAAGGGAGAGAGATAGAAGGAAAGAGAAAGGGAGAGAGATAGAAGGAAAGAGAAAGGGAGAGAGATAGAAGGAAAGAGAAAGGGAGAGAGATAGAAGGAAAGAGAAAGGGAGAGAGATAGAAGGAAAGAGAAAGGGAGAGAGAGATAGAAGGAAAGAGAAAGGGAGAGAGAGATAGAAGGAAAGAGAAAGGGAGAGAGAGATAGAAGGAAAGAGAAAGGGAGAGAGAGATAGAAGGAAAGGGAAAGGGAGAGAGATGAGGGAAGGGAAAGGGAGAGAGATGAGGGAAGGGAAAGGGAGAGAGATGAGGGAAGAGAAAGGGAGAGAGATGAGGGAAGAGAAAGGGAGAGAGATGAGGGAAGAGAAAGGGAGAGAGATGAGGGAAGAGAAAGGGAGAGAGATGAGGGAAGAGAAAGGGAGAGAGATGAAGGAAAGAGAAAGGGAGAGAGAGAGGAGGGAAGAGAAAGGGAGAGAGATGAGGGAAGAGAAAGGGGGAGAGATGAGGGAAGAGAAAGGGAGAGAGATGAGGGAAGAGAAAGGGAGAGAGATGAGGGAAGAGAAAGGGAGAAAGAGGAGGGAAGAGAAAGGGAGAAAGAGGAGGGAAGAGAAAGGGAGAAAGAGGAGGGAAGAGAAAGGGAGAGAGAGAGGAGGGAAGAGAAAGGGAGAGAGAGGAGGGAAGAGAAAGGGAGAGAGAGGAGGGAAGAGAAAGGGAGAGAGAGGAGGGAAGAGAAAGGGAGAGAGAGGAGGGAAGAGAAAGGGAGAGAGAGGAGGGAAGAGAAAGGGAGAGAGAGGAGGGAAGAGAAAGGGAGAGAGAGGAGGGAAGAGAAAGGGAGAGAGAGAGGAGGGAAGAGAAAGGGAGAGAGAGAGGAGGGAAGAGAAAGGGAGAGAGAGAGGAGGGAAGAGAAAGGGAGAGAGAGAGGAGGGTAGAGAAAGGGAGAGAGAGAGGAGGGAAGAGAAAGGGAGAGAGAGAGGAGGGAAGAGAAAGGGAGAGAGAGAGGAGGGAAGAGAAAGGGAGAGAGAGAGGAGGGAAGAGAAAGGGAGAGAGAGAGGAGGGAAGAGAAAGGGAGAGAAAGAGAGGAGGGAAGAGAAAGGGAGAGAGAGAGGAGGGAAGAGAAAGGGAGAGAGAGAGGAGGGAAGAGAAAGGGAGAGAGAGAGGAGGGAAGAGAAAGGGAGAGAGAGAGGAGGGAAGAGAAAGGGAGAGAGAGAGGAGGGAAGAGAAAGGGAGAGAGAGAGGAGGGAAGAGAAAGGGAGAGAGAGAGGAGGGAAGAGAAAGGGAGAGAGAGGAGGGAAGAGAAAGGGAGAGAGAGGAGGGAAGAGAAAGGGAGAGAGAGGAGGGAAGAGAAAGGGAGAGAGAGGAGGGAAGAGAAAGGGAGAAAGAGGAGGGAAGAGAAAGGGAGAAAGAGGAGGGAAGAGAAAGGGAGAAAGAGGAGGGAAGAGAAAGGGAGAAAGAGGAGGGAAGAGAAAGGGAGAAAGAGGAGGGAAGAGAAAGGGAGAAAGAGGAGGGAAGAGAAAGGGAGAGAGAGGAGGGAAGAGAAAGGGAGAAAGAGGAGGGTAGAGAAAGGGAGAAAGAGGAGGGAAGAGAAAGGGAGAAAGAGGAGGGAAGAGAAAGGGAGAAAGAGGAGGGAAGAGAAAGGGAGAAAGAGGAGGGAAGAGAAAGGGAGAAAGAGGAGGGAAGAGAAAGGGAGAAAGAGGAGGGAAGAGAAAGGGAGAGAGAGGAGGGAAGAGAAAGGGAGAGAGAGGAGGAAAGAGGGGGAAGAGGGAAACACCAGAGAAACCTCCTACCAGCAATTGGGGGGGGGGGGTAACGTGAAGAGGAGGAGGGGGCGGAGAAGTTTTCTTGGAAATATGATTATAGAGTTGGTGGTGGATATTTCTTCTTAAATATCACATTCCCAGAAAATGAAAAAAAATATATATATATATATCACCAGTCTCAATACATACTGACTAATCATCATGGAAAATATTTAATTCACTTTGATTCACGCCAAAAATATGTGCGCGCTTGCGCGTACAACAATGGCCACCACTTTTAACATGAGGCATTACATTGCTTAATATCCGGAAAACTATTTGTGAAAAATTTAAATGTGATATTCGTTTTTAGCATATCCGAAAACCTCTGCAGATCGTCATTTTAAAGGAAAATGTTAAGATGGAAACCAAGTAAAAATTTAACGGTATTTAAACCTTCATAAGTGGTGACTCCTAAGTGAAAAAAAAAAAAGACATCATGAAAAAAAAAAATCATCCGATCCACTAATATACAAACGATTTTGAAATTGTACAATCTATCTCGCTCATAACTAAAAACATCTATATATTAATACGATAGCGTGTGTTATTTTGTGTGTAACACTTGAATTTTTTCTTCCGAGTGACTGTCGTTTAATTGTTATGGCATTCTATTTCTTATAATAAATAATTTTACAAATAATTGGTCATAAGTTTTGGTTTCGGTTATAGCTGATGGCACTTGAATTATCTTTTTTTTTTTTTTTTAATAAATAATTTTATCAAAAATTCTTCCTGAGATTTAGTTTTGGTTATAGCTGAAGGAACTCAAGTTCATATATATGAGAGAGAAATTTTCCTAAATTTTGGTTTCGATTCAAGTTGATGCACCCAAGTCATATGGATATATATTTTTATTTTTGAAATCACAACTTTATAATATGTAAGAATCGATAGCAAATTGACTATAATAATAATATATACGAAATCTGCATAAATTCAAATATCATATTTAAGCGTATTTTACAACCAGGCTACGCCAAGCGTCCCTGCTAGCTTAGATAAATACTTTTGAAGTTTTAACAAAAAAGCTACAATAACGTCAGGCCAAGATCAAAGTGTAGTATCTGTTCTTCAGATGCTGCAGTTCCATTTCTTGTTCTCTTTCGGTGGAGGAGCAGTCCTTCACGACTGAGACAATTTTTTATTTTTGTACCTCTTCTCCACGTAAAAAAAACGACCCTGGTATCTAACTGTCCCGTGGGGAGGCATTGTAAATAGGTACAATAACGTCAAGGCGTCTCCATTTACACTGAACATCCACAAAGTGCCAACATCAATATATTACATATGAAAGAGTCTGCCGTGGAATTTCCACAGGTCCTGCTAGTTTTAATTATTTTTTAAATTTTTTTGGATTACATATTTAAGATGCAATGGACACTATTTTAATTGAAATAGTAATAAACTCGTATTTGCTGCGTATTATTAGTTTTTCTGCACCCCCAATAATTTTTTGCGCTGTCCAGATAAATACCAGCTTCATCATAACATATGTTGATTAAATATATTCCTCGTTCCATTGAATTTCCTCGGGTCCCGCTAGTTTAAATTATTATCACTGGTAGATTCTACAATGTTTTCAAGGAAGGTGAAGGGTTTTTACTTCTATCCCACTGCAAGAACTTATACACCAGGGTAGGAAAGTGAGATTGAGAAGTCACTGGCCTCTGAGGAGGGGCACTCTGACCTGCAAAAAATACTTTAGCAGCTCCATCAGAATTCCCCAGTAAGTGCACCTCAGGCGATTAGCAATAAAATAACCCCTTCTCAAAGAGAGAAAAATATCGACCACAGTAGAACCAGCGTGATGTCTCCATTAATCCAATGTGATATATTTTTAAGTCCATACCTCAAAAGATATTTAAAGAAAACTCCCGATGTTTATTAAATATTCCCTCTTACATGGGCGATCTACCGAGTCCGTTATCGCAAAAAAAGCTTGTGTTATTAAAATAAACAATAAAACGACTTTATTCACAGTCGAGCTATTTTTGGCAAATTCCTAAAGACTAAAACGTCTTGTATCGGTACGCCAGAGACATTAAAATAAATAAACATTTCAGTTACGCGCACATTTTCCGTATACACCCACGCAAATTTTGTGGCGATAAAAAGTAAAACTTGTCTTTTCGTGCGGACGTAAAACAGAGCATACCACGTGACAGAGGGTATCCACTTTCTGTCCAATCAGCGCTCGAATAAAACACATTTTTCAAATCTTTTCTGACAGCCTCGCTGGAGCCAACCAAGGGATATAAAAGACACCACGCAAAAATCAACCGTCTCTTTTTCGCTTTCCCTGTCGTTCTAGCAACATGGCGCAAACACATATATAAATGGACCACTTGTCCAGAATGTTCTGGAACTAGACTATATAAACTTTTGCACACGTAAATTAAACCAGTCCAACCAGTTCAAGATGCAGTATTACTGGTAAACAATGTCTTGTGGGACGTAAAAACACTAACATGACTTAGAGCGCGCCATGCACCTAAATTCTCATGAAAATTTAATTCCTTTTTACCTTATTTTTTAAGGAACATTGCTTCCTCAGTCCAGAAAGATTCATTTAATTCCGAAATCAAAAACTAACTTTACCATTTCTTCTCTCGTGCGACGACAGAGCACACATACATAAAAAAAATGCTTCCTTTAATAAATTTCTATATTAAATGTTGAAACCGGTCTTCATATTGTTAATTACTGACACCTTTTATTATTATTATTATTATTATTATTATTATCATTATTTTTTTTTTTGCTTTTAAGGGTTGAGAGATATTTATCTATGCTCACGCCACGGCTGTGATACCAGGCATCAATGATTATCGACCAATCCTTTACAGTCTTTTTCAATCCAGTGTACTTTTTTTTTTTTTTTTTTTTTTTTAAATCTTTGTAAATGAAGATATAAGCAAGGTTATTTATTTATTATTGAAAAAAAAAAAGGTACTTGTATAGTTTAATCAAGACATTAAACAATTAAAACATCGAAAAAAGGTTATATTCTGCGTGTCCGTTTTGGACTGAGGATCTCCGAAAAAAAAAAAAAAAAAAAAAATTCATTTAATTTGACCGAGTAGTTTTTTTTTTTTTTTTTTTTTTTTACAGCGGAAAAACACATTCTTATGAGAGCGCGTTGAAGTCAGCCATTATGGAATTTGTTAAACACGCCACGGGGAGATAACTCATGTAAAGCGCCGATACTCCCTCCCATCTACTACTAGCTTTTCTTCCTAAAAATGGAACTTTTTGCTTGGTATAGTAACAAATTGTTTTTTCGCTGTAAAAAACTACTTGATGAAATTAAGTCAAATTTATTTTCGGAGAACTTGGTTCCAAAACGGATACATACAATATAACCTTTTTTTTTTTTTCGATATTTTAATTTTTTAATGTCTTAACTGTACAAATTTAAAATAATAATAATAATAATAATAATAATAATAAAAATAATAATAATAATAATAATAATAATAATAATAATAATAAAAAAACGAATTTAGTCACAACTTTCAGGTGAGAGCTTTTTTTTTTCAAATTAAATTTTACAAATGACTTTTTTCTTTAAAATTTGAATTTTGTAGCACAATTATGTAACACTAGAAAATCTTTGTAAAATGTAGAGGAAATCTTTAAAGACTGATACAATGTTTCCAATTCTGTGTGCAACTAGTTTTCCCCACATTTAAAACATTTGTGTCTAACTGCCCTCGTGGGGAGGCAAGTAAATAACTTTTTAAAAAAATTTAGTCGCTGTTTTTCTTTTTAAAATAATATTGCATAAAGTGCCGTTTTATTATAATGTTTATTATAATGTGAGTCGTTAATTTATTTAAAAAAATAAAAATTTTAAGTTTTGTTAGCCATTTTTTTTTAATTATCGCTTGTTTTTTATTTGTTTTGTTTTGTAAATTAACATTGAAACTGTCGAAGTTGTTTTGACTAATTAAACCTTTAACGACTGAGGCAATTTTTTTTTCAATAAAATACGGCAAATAATTGTATCAGTCTTTTAGCATTTAATTAGACGTACATAAATCGCGTTTAATTTTTAGTCATGCATAATTAGTGAAACAAAAGAACGACTAATTTAAAAAAAAAACAAAAAAAAACTTGCTTATTTTTTTTTACAAAGATTTTTAACGAGAAAGAGAAAAAAAGTGGCACAGAGAATTGGAAAAAATAATTGTCTGTCTTTAATTTATTTTTGTAAATACTTATATGAATCTAAAGAGATATTTGCCAAAAATAACCTCTCGACTGAACATCGTGAGTGAATTCATTTTGTTTTTTATAATACTACCAGCGGGGGTACCCGGCGTTGCCCGGGTGTTTCGATGTGTGTGTGTGCTTTTACATCAAAAAGAAACACGGGGGGGGGGATTAAAAAGGTATGTAGGTAGGATCGAACCGGAAGCCTTGAGGCGAAGTTGGAAAATAAAATATGAAAAAAAAACATGACACGTTAAATGCTCGGTCAGCAAGAAAGAGTTACTGAAAGACGTTTAAATTTATTTAAGTAGGAAGAGAATTGACAGGTGCCCACACTTAATGACTTAATGAGATCAAATAATGAGATCGCAGGCAACATTTTCTGTGGGGAAGTTTTTAACGAGGTCAAAATCCGGTTTGTTTGTTTTTACCCAACTTTGGGGAAAACCAGTTCCCCCGTTTATTAGAGGAGTGTCCAGACGAAAGCAATTGTCTGATATGACGGTGAAAAGCCGACATTGACCAAACGTTTACATCACTTTCCGAAGACCACCGGGAATTGCCGATTCGAATCCAGTTTCGCTTTTTTATTCTTAAAAGCGAAACAAACACGCGGCGATCTAAAAATCTGGAAAAAAAATAGCCCGTGAAAGTCGGGCAAACTGAATACACACGCAACCCCCCATTCGTAACTCGTAGATATTATCATTTAGACAGCATATACAAAGTTTTAAGGAGCGACCGACCGAGAAGCCCGGCGAAAAAAAGCCTTTTGCGGACATACACAAAAAGCGAACGTACATACATACACACACATTTTCGCTTTTTTATTCATAGACAAGTGATTTTTTACAATATTTTGCGCTGATAAACACAGTAGTTTGCACGTGTCGAAGTTGCTTTAATCGCAAATCAGCAGCAGGTGCAAATAATCGTACATTATTTAGCCGTACAAGTTTAGTAAACATCGTTATGTACGACCAAAATCCGGTTCGACTCGTGCTGATTGAAGCAACTTGAAACGTTGTTTCTATACGACAAACAGCAGAAGCTTAGTCGTACATTAATCGGGCATAATTTTGGTCGTACAGTGTAAAACTATTTTAACCGTTAATTCACGAGTGAATATAAAATGTCTGTATTTGTCACGACTTTAATTTCATCATGGCAGTATTTGATTTTTTATTTTGTTTTTCAGCAATTTTTATTGCCTTCACCTTTCATTTGTTCTTAAAATCAATCGTAAATCGTGTTTGTTCTTCGTTATTGTAAATAGCCGAAAAAAAAAAAAAATGAGTTTATTTAAAAAAAAAAAAATTTCAACAATAAGCAATGTTATCCAATTCAAAAAAAAAAAAAAAAAATTTTTTAATTTGATTTCGCCGTGTTTATGTCACATGAGTGACTTTTGAACTTATTTTCAATGCTGTTTTTGAAACAATTAGCAGTAAGACTGAAAATATAAGTATTGCACATATTTTGTCTTTGTTTATCCTCAAAATATATTTTGTTACTCACGTTCACCTCTAACAAGGCATATCGTGACTTGGACGTAAGGGGCTACTATTTGGAACCATGCCTAGAAAACATGTTTGTTTACGTTACATTTAAACTTCTGCATATCAGTGCAGTCAAGGAAGCAAGTAACAAGGGAATTTCAACGTCTAGTTGTTGGAGGCAAGAAACTATTAGAGTAGAAAGCTTTCTGACATTTAAGGACCACAACAGTGAAGGGGTGTGATTTTGTTGCTAAGTGGATTTGTCGGAGATATGTACGTCAAGAGGGCACAAGTGCAACGAGTTCATCAGAGCACATTTCATTAAAATATTTGTAAAGCAAACACAGAGATCCAATATTGCAGCGATGGAACAGGGGTTGGAGCTTAATTGATAAAGTGGGATATATTAGATTGTTAACTCTTATTTGGACATCCTATCCAAGAGGGAGAGGCTAGTGATCGTGTAGAAGTAGAGGAATACTCCCAGGTGTTTTCTAGCTCGATAGAGGAAGCCCACCTTCCTTGCAGCAGCTTTCGCAATGTCCCCAATGTATTTATTCCAGTTCATATTTCCTGTGAATGTTAAGCATGGGGTTTGAAGGAAGAACTCTCAGCTAGGCTGTTATTTTTTCAGGAATAACGGTGGTTGGAGAGGCGTTTAGTAATTGTTAAAGGATCTGGAGGTCATTTTCTAACGATTACGCCATTGTCTTTATGTACACCTGTTATTCCCTCATATACGGCACAATCACGTTGACACACCGGTTCTTGCCAGATCACCAAAGTTAAGCAACATTGATGCCAGTACCAGATGGGTGACCATTTGGGAAGGCGAGGCGCTGTATGTATCTTCTGGGAAGGTTGGGCGTGGAGCAAGCACTCTCATCCTGTGCAAAGAATTCCTCGCTACAAAAGCATCTACAAAAACGTTGTAGAATGGTTTATGCCTCTCCAGGGGCTCAAGAGCTATGGTGGTTATTCCCTCATGCACGTTATAGAGCATTGTATCATCAGCAAATATACTCATCTCTGATACAATATTATCAGGGAGGTCGTTTATGAATATCAAGAATAGCGATCCGAGGATCGACCCGTAAGGCATTCCCACATTAATGTTATGCTGCTTGGATATACATCCATTAATGACAACATGGATGGTCCTATTTTCTAAGAAGGATCTAATTATATTTAGTTATGCGTCAAGTTATACCATACGATTTAATTTTCATTAACAGCCTTTTGTACCACACTTTGTCAAAGACCTTTGATATTTCAAGAGCTACAGCTCTGGCTTATCCAGTGTATGGTATATGCGTTCAGAGATGGCTTAAAATTGTATTAAGATTTTAGTATATTTTTTATACTTTGTCCGATTCAAACTGAATCCCGTGAAGGTTTGTAAGTTGTGGCTGTCAGCTATAAAATGGAACGCCATGGTGTTTACATATTGTTGCGTTTCAAAGGAAGAGATTTCTTGCATTTGATTTTTCTGAGCTTTAGTGAAATTCATATTTACATGATTAAAAAAAAAATATGATGGATAAAATAATCCTAACATGAATATTATGATATGAAATTTAATGTTATTAGTTACAGATTCACCTCCTCCTCTTCTCAAATCCAAATGTCTCCCCCTCGCCAAACATTCACGAGAAACAGTCGTTTGGCTGTCAACACTATCAATAATTTCCCCCACTCTTTATCTGTGCCTAAACCTAAACGTAGCTTCCATGAACAAAGTTTCTTTCTTAGAACTGCCCGTCTGAGGAACTCTCTTCCGTTTACCTGCTTTCCAGCTGACTACAATATGGCCGTCTTCAAGTCCAATGTGAACAAGTTCTTGATGAGCCGTTCCCCTTAAGTAATCCAATTGTACCAAATTGACACTTCTAACGATTACTATGTCATTGTCCTTTTGACCACTGTACTTCTTTAACTCTTATCCTCAAGTTACCTCTGGGTCTTGATAAGTGGTGATTCCTTTGTCAAAAAATAAATAAAAATGGTTAGATTTACAAATGGGTGTTTCTAGTATGGTTGGAATGAATTGACTGCTTGTTAACATATAATTCATGTCCCACAAGACCCTGGGCGACAAGAAAGTTCATGTTTAGGGGAAAGGTGTGGATGGAATTCCAACCTCACTCATTTCCTACGTGGAATGTGAGAAATTAAGTGAAAAAATAATATTCCTTACAAAATTACATTCATTTGGCATCGAATGCAGGGAATCTCGATTGTTGAAATACATGACCAGACGTTACAATCATTATCGTGCGTGTGTGTGTGTGTGTGTGTGTGTGTGTGTGTGTGTGTGTACTACCTATAATGTCAGGTCGAAAAAATATACGGCATATACGAGGTCATTTGCTATGACGGCATATATTGTGATGTCATCTGCTGTCATTAGTATATACTAATTTCGACATGACAAGCAAGTAGGTAATAATGTTTTCAGCTGAAATGTACTGCTTTAAAAGATGACAATCAACACGAACATCCTTTTTTTTTTGTAATTATTTTTTACTGGTTTATTTTCCATAATATTTGGAATTTATAGTTTTTACATGATATGCAAGTAGGTAATAATGTTTTCACCTGCTATGACGTCATATTATGCCGTATATTGTGATATCATCTGCTATGACGTATTTTCTTTTTTTTTTTTATAACATTTTCACCCAAAAAAAAACACATCGCTACTTTGATGTAGGGGGCTACTATCAGACACATAAGCTACAGGGATACTATGTTGGGAGTTGGGCAGCAAGATGTCAGTTCACGTTACACTTGAACTTCTACATGTCAGTACAGTTGTGGAAGCAGGGTCCCGGAAGGGAGTTCCAAAGTCTAGCGGTTCTGAGGAAAAAACTACTGGAGTAGAAGGCTCTCTTACATTTAGGGATCTCTACTGTGAAAGGGTGGGATTTAGCTGCTTGTCGGGTCTGTTGGGGGTATTTATGTCAAGGGGATACAAGTGCTTGCAGTTCGTCAGAGCATTCACCGTTAAAGTACTTGTAGAACAGGAAAAGGGATGCAATATTTCGTCACTAGGACAGAGGCTGAAGTTTAGATGACAGTTCAGGACCTATCAGATTGGCGACTCTTTTGAACCTTCTCCAAGAATGAGAGACTAGTAGCAGATTCACCAGCCCAAATATGACAACAATACTCCATACATGGATGAATGGTGGCCTTATAGAGGTACAGGATACTTTCGGGTGTTAATAGTTTTCTAGCACGGTAGAGATCCTACCTTCTTCGCAGCGGTCCTGGCAATACTCTCAATGTAATTGTTCCAACTTATGTTTCCTGTGAACGTTAGGCCGAGGAGTTTAAAAGATGTACTTTCAGATAAAGAGTCTTTGGCCATTGCTATATGTGGTAGAGAAGGTTTCTTGTAATTATTGAAGGAAACAAGTTTAGTCTTGGCAGCATTGAAGGTGACCATCTATTTTTGTCTCCATTCCACTACAGATCGGAGGTCATCTTCTAGTGTTTCTGCCATTTCTTTAGATATGTGTTCATTTGTTTTCCTGTCGTGTCGGTTATAGAGCGTTGTGTCATCAGCATATATACCCATCTCACAGACAATTTTGTCAGAGAGGTAATTTATGAATATTAGGAATAACAGAGGTCCAAGGATAGACCCTTGGGCCATTCCCGCATTTATGTCATATTGTTTAGATGTACGACCATCGATGACAACCTGGATTTTTCTCTTATCTAAGAAGGATTTAATTATGTTAAGTATTTTCCAGTGATACCGTATGATCTGATTTTCATAAGACCTTCATGCCATACCCTGTCAAAAGCCTCAGAAATATCTAGAGCTACTGCTCTACCCTCCCCTTTGTCCAGTGAATGGTATATATGTTCAGAGATTACAGTAAGGATGTCTGCTGTGGAACGGGCTTGTCTAAATCCATATTGTTGGTCGGTCATAAGTTTAGCATCTGTAAGGTGATTGACCAGAGCCTGGTTAATTATGGACTCAAATATTTTAGCAAAAAGTGGGAGGAGGCTAATAGGGCGGTAATTTACTGGGTCGGTTCTTTCGGCAGAAGTTTTGAAAACTGGTACCACAGAAGCAGTTTTCCAGCAGGCAGGAAAGCAAGATTCATTAAGGCATTTGTTGAAAAGTTTGGAGAGAACTGGAGCTACTTCGGCGGAGCATTTTTTTAATAGCACAGCCGGGATGAGATCAGGTCCACATGCTTTTGAAGCGTCAAGATTGATAGAATGTCAAGATATATAATGTATATTTTGAACAAACAAAACAGGCCGAAATGAATCCGACTATTAGCGTTGGGACGAATAATCGATATCGGAAATCGAAATCAGAAAAAAGTATGCCTATTATTTCCTGATTCTTTTGCTTAGTTTTTCATTGTTGGCACTTATGGTATAATGATAAACTTATGGTATAATGATAAACTTATGGTATAATGATAAACTTATGGTATAATGATAAACTTATGGTATAATGATAAACTTATGCCATAATGATAAACTTATGCCATAATGATAAACTTATGGCATAATGATAAACTTAAGCCACTAATAAGATTAAAATCCATAGACCCCTTCCCCCTTACAAAAATATATGCACGCATTATTTGGGATTTTACGGTAACCTGAAAAAATAATACTAGTATAAATAATTAGAGATTTTAAAAGAATCAGAATCATTCTATCACTAATATAAGTTCGTAAACAGACAAGTTACTATTACTTTATATATAGATGACGGTTTTCAGGAAATCATTTAGTTATTTTGCCCACCATATTGAATGTTTATGTAAACACTGGGGCAATAAACTGAAATGGACCAACTTCATTTCGATGGAATCTTTTCTTGTTATCACATTTTAATGAATGTCCACCTTTCCCTTTTGGCGGTTCCTCTTTGAAGCATTTATGCCGGCAACAAAAATCGATTGATCTCTTTCTCGCCCCCCCCTTCTCGTTTTCATCAACAAATTCAGTTCAAACATGTTCAATGGTTCCATTCACATCAAAGCAATGGCGTTTGCTATTAACGCGAGCTCGGCAGTTGTTAACTCGCAATAACAAAAACAAATATTTGGAAGATATGAAAATGTTATTGCGAACATAAATGTGACAGACAAAACTTAAGCGTAACCGACCGACCGAGGCTCGTATATTTAGGTACGAGCATTAATGACAGAAAACAGAAAGGGGCCATCATTTTGAAAGTCGGTTTATCATTTTTTTTCTTTTTTTAGGTTTCCGATTACTTTTTGATTGTAAAGCCTAAAGTTAATTTCCAGAAGGGGAAAAATATATGAAAGATAGATATTAGTTTTTCTGTACTATTTCAAAGATAACTAATAAAGTCCTAAGACATTGAATTAAATTAAAAAAAAAGAAGCAAAAAAAAAAAAAAAAAAAAAATTGTACAAAAAAGATAGCTTAATCAGCACCCCCCCCCCAAGCGAGAGATTCTGACTTCGCACAATCAAAACAAACGAAAAGTCGTCGCGCATAAGTTCTACGGAAGACCAAAATATCAGAAAGCTATCTGAAAATGACGCCAGGTTGTTGAAGGGAGAGAGGGGATGCAAAACCGATTGATCCCCCCCCCCAGCTGTGCATCCGTACATTCCTATCGTGAACGTCTGTATGTTTTTTTTTTTTACCATTTTTGAATTTAATTATTTTTGTGTGTTCCTACTTTTATAACCCTATGTCCTCTGGGCTGTATTTGTCACAATCCTGGTTCACGGGATCATATTTGTGATATACCCCTTGGGCGTATTCGTCGATCCTGGCTCACAGGACCATAGATGCAGCTTAGCAGGGCTACACTCTAACTGTCCAGTGGTGGATCCCTCAAAATGTAACTAGACGCTTACTGGTTATTGGAAGCTACCGCTTTGATACTCTGGGCATACAAAACGTGCACGCCCCTAAGTCTATGTGGCAACTCTTATCTTCAGCTGGCCGTTCGCAGTTAGATGCACCGGTTGAGTTCAGCCTTCGTAGGTTCTCTGGTGAATAGCTTGTATGCTGCTCTTTTCAGCTGCAACTTGGCGTTGGTGCTTTAATAAACCGTGTTTCAAGTCAACAATTCAAAAATAACTCTGAGATCATTTCTTATGAACAAAAATAATTATTTAAAAGATCTTCACGGTAAACTTTGTAGAAGGAAAGCCAAGTTCTTTGGGTACTCAACGGCTTCGTGATGCAGGTTGTTACAACCTAAGCTCATTCAGACAATTTTCCAGCTAGGAACAAAAGCTTTTCAACTTCGCTCTTATGGGGGTTTCTGCCCTTGCGCAAGAGCCCATGGGGGATGTGTTCTCTTCATTCGGAATTAATAAAATGAATCCATTAAACAGAATATTTTAGTAGCTCTTATGTCTCCTTACGACGATTAAGAACGAGATATGCAACTAAATCTTGTCTACAATCCTTTTAAATTATTTTCATTTTAGAAAAATGCCTAAATTTGGGAACGAAAACGCCAGAAAAGTTGAAATTCAAGTCAACTTGAATAATAGCTATAGATCGAATTTCATGCAAGTTTAAAATATTTGAATTTTTAAATGGAACGTTGCACCCATATTATGCACTCTAAAATCTGAAAATTATTCAAAGAAACTGAAGTTTGGGAAATATCTACAAGTTAATGCCTTACAACTGTGATTAAAATTTCATAAGAATTGCAAGTATCTGAATTTTCGCCAAAGCCATCCAGCTCCTCTTTGAATGAAATTATATTAAACTAAATACAGCTCACATTGCTCACTCGTATCCCAAGCACCTAGCTTTCAAAATTCATAATGATCAAGTTTGGAATTCACATATGCACATTAGACAAATCCGTGAGGTCATAACATACTTTATTTAGAGTTTTTAAATGAAAAAAAAAAAAAAGTTGGCATCACTCATTAATGACAACCAGAGGAAGAGAATTATTGTTAATATCGACAAACCTATTACACACACACATATATATATGTGTGTGTGTGTGTGTATATATATATGGCGATTAAGCTACACAGAATATTCCGCGTATTATTCTGTGTAGCTAGATTAATCGTCATATATATTTTATAACTTACTACCTAGTTCTACCTACGTATTGAGCACTGTTGAAGTTAATACTTAAAGTTTACGCATAAATTTATACTTTCGTATATTAATTTATGTGATTAAATAATTATTCAAGGTTAAGAATATTCAAAGATAAAAACCAATGGATTTAACGATGTTTATATAATAGTGCAAGATATATTTTTATTTAAATAAACATTCTTAATAACGCTACACAATCATGAGACTGTTTTGGAAACTAATGAGCCGATCTAGGTGATCTTTGCTATGGTAAGGTACAGCGAATTAAGTATTATAATATCCGTTCCATGCACAATTAAGGATTAATATGATTAATATTTAATACAAAAATGAGCACAAATTTAACCACATTCAAGCATTCAGTCTAAGTCTTTAGAGGCAAAGTTTGACCCATAATAAAATCTATTTAATGAAGAACACAGCACGAAATGAACAACAAAACTTCTCTTCAAAAATAGCAATAAAAAAGAGAATTTATTTCACAGTAGGAAGTTGAAGGCAAGACTGTGAAAGAGGAAGAAGAAATAGGAAGTTCTTTTTGTCGGTCAGTCCGTATATTCCCTGTGTTGTCCCCAATTAATAGCAGTTGTCTCCAAATGGAGGCCGTCGATGCTAGGCAGAGGTGTCTGGTGGACAGAGGACGAGAGAGGAGAAGTGTTGCTAGACTGGAGGTCCGGTCCTGACTGGACTAACTGTAGTTCCCAAAAGTAGTTCTTTAGAGAACTGATGCACCCTGTTAGCTTATTGGCCAGTGTGTGGCCGAACAGCTCAGGGGGGGGGGTTGCATTGATTCACAAGAGAAAATAGGTCTTTGTGACTGCTACAAGTCAACGGCGATAACTTTTGCCTGTTGTCTACAGAATAAAATGTTTAATATATATCATAATAGAACAATAAAATTACAAATGACTAACAGCAAACATTAATTTAGTATAAACTGTTTAAAAATAGTTATGAAAATTAAGCAAACAAATAGCTGTGTTTTGAGATCTTTTGTTTCTACTATATCTACCTATCTATCTACAATTATATAAATGCAACTTTGTGTGAGTTCGTTCCTTATAGACTCTGAAACGGCTAAACGGATTTTCTTTAAAATTTACAGAACTTTTAGTGCATAAGTCTGGGAACGATCCTAGTTAAGCTTTGTCTTAGAATATTACGGATAATCGATAATCAAAACCGTTATTTTAATTTATTATCCGTAAAGCCATTTTTTCCATGTCGTTGCTTAGCAACAATGATAGAACAACGGGCCGTGAAAATTCTATTGTGGGTAAGTTATTAGCCTGTTTTTTTTTTTTTTTTTTTTTTTTTTTTTTTTTTTTGCATGACGTGGTCTGTAGGTTAAAACCATGCACGTAAATTTCTTCTTTTCTTTTTTTTTCGTTAACTGGAAAGAAGTTTATATAAAATAATTCTATAAAAGAAACAGTATGTTCTCTAGAGTGCAATGTAGAATAAGATATATTTTGGACTAAGTTACTACATGGAAGCATGTGAAGATTCCTCCCGGGCGATTTCACGGATTTCGATGACAATAAAAATATAGGAATGTGAAATTTTCGTTGACCATCATTCAATCCCGGGCAACGTCGAGTCTCCCTGCTAGTATACAATATTTCAAAAGAGAATGTTTCATGCATTTAAATAACAGAGAGCCGTTTTGACAAATTAATACTTTCCGCATTTTTTTTATTCGTTCTCAAAAATTTGAAGGAAAATATGGATTTAATTAAAGGCTGTCCATAGTCATAAATAAAATAGCATTTTAATGTTTAATATTTCTCATTAACTTCATTCGTTTATGTTTGTGACCTCGTTACAAAAAAAAAAAGAGGGTGGGGAGACATACACGATGTCTCTTGCTGTTCAAGGGCAGATGTAGATCTATTGCTTTTATAACCTGCTTTAAGCTTAAAGTCTCCTCCGCCGTTAGGTTAGTTGATTTCGAAATCAACAGTGGCACAGGGTGGGGAGCTAATCTCTAAAATGGTGCTACACTGCACTTTTGTTTCGCAGACCTCAATTTCGAATTGAAAATACTCGTTGATTTAAATTGATTTAAAAAAAAAAAAAACAGTTCATAAGAACACACTTGAGTTCCGAATCTAAAATGGCAACCAATCATCATCAGCAGCAGCAGATGCCCTGCTGTTTTTTAACAGCGTCGGCAACCATGGCTCCCCCAATTGTACCGCCATGGTAATCTCGGAAAGACAAGTTATGACTGTTGTTTCCCGGTGCTTTCTGTCTTGTTTCGGCGTTTAATCTCCTCCAGTGAGAAATTTCTACGTCTCGGCATAGGACATACAGCGCCTATCCTTCCCAAATGGTCACCCATCTGGTACTGGCCAGGCTCATCGTTGCTTAACTTCGGTGATCTGGCAAGAACCGGTTATGCTATATGTTGTAAACTAGCTCTCACCAACATTCAGTTTATTAAAGGAAATTTAAATTTATAGAAGGCAATACAATGCAGAGGATAGATACGAACTGAAGAAAATTAAGATATATACACTGGTGGAAGATTCATTGGCCCGCGGGCCCTCCGGGGCCCGGGCGACAAAATCAAAGTGTAGTATCTGTTCCGACAGATACTGCAAGCAAAGACCAGATGTGGGGGCAACCCCACATACCTGACCTTTAACCAGCTCCCATTTCCCACCTCTCGGGAGCTGGCCCCCTTTTTCCCTTCCCTTCACTCCTCACATTAAAAATTTGCCTTGTGCCTAATTTGCTCGGTGGGGGAGCAAATAAATACCCACTGGTGGAAGATTCACATTCATTAATACTATATATATATATATATATATATATATATATATATATATATATATATATATATATATATATACACACACACACACACACACTTTTTTTCTTTACATAAACATTTAGGTATCACCACACAGTCACGAGTATGTTTCAGTCGACTAGTTATAAATATAGATTTAATTAGGCGATGAGGTTTGTTTTTCAAAAGTTCAGTCATTATGATTAACAACATTTGAAAAAGGCAAAAGAAAGATTAAATTTTTGGAAAAGCAACATGATGAACTCTCATGTTATTTATAAACAATCATGATTGTGTAGCGATCCTAAATGTTTATGTAAAAACAAATAATTAAAAAAGTATATCTCGCTTTTCTTTGTATTGAGCACGCTTGTATAAATCTGATTAAATTCATTGGGACGATTAATAGGAATCGGAGAAAATTGTGCCTGTTTTTCTGGTATCAAAATCGATTGCTTTTAATTATTTTTATTCGATTTTGTTTTTTAAATCTTCAATTGTTGGTAGTAATAATAAATATTTGATTTTAAACAACCAGTAAAATTAAAATCTATAGATCACCCCATCACACAAGTGTGTTTTTACGCTTAAAATATCTGCACATTTAACGTGTTTTTATGGTAATCAAGACAAAATAACCATTTCATAGTTAAATATTTAGAGATATATATAGAATCGGAATCGGTAATTGTATCGGAACCGGGAAAAATATTGGAAATCGCCCCATCATTAATATATATTAGTGGCCTGACAATGCCACAGAGGAGACAACCAACCAAGCAAAAAACCTTAGCAAAACATACCAAAGCAACAAAACTGAAGCAGGCTTGCCAGGACACTATATATACAAATGTAGGCAAATTTGGGCATATTTTATTGGTTTGAAAATATAGGTTCTTTTTTACTAATTGTTGTCATAAAATTTTAACCATAGAATAGAATTATAATCTTCAAAAAGCCTGCAAATTTGTTATGCCGTTTCGTCTCATAGAACCAAAGATATGAGCATTTCAATATTCAATTTGGCTACCAGTATATATATATAACCTTTTTTTTTTTTTTTTTGAGATTTTATAAGTTCCAAATCTCAGCGACTATTGCTCAGAATTTAACAAATGAAGGCTCGTTGGAAAGGTAATGAACTGAATTGTCTAGTGGGCTATGTGACATTTGCCCTGAACGTCGCACAATAAGGGGATCATCCACAACCTATTTTTGGATCTTTTTTTTTTTTACAGCCATAAAATGTTTTAATCATAGTAATTTGTTTTCCTAGTTTTGTATATGAATTAAAAACTATCTGATATTTCCCCAAAACCTTTGGCCTTGATGAATGGGAGACTAAAACTTGCTGCTAAGGTTTCAAATGATCTGAAATAAGGGGAGACTTGATTCCAAATATTTCTCATGTTATATCTCCCCTCTTTGGTAAATTTCACGGTGTATAAGGGTTATTTGATACTGGAAATATTCATAATCGTACTCTATTTTCAAAAGAGGGGAGATATAACATATGAGAAATATTTGGAATAAAGTCATATATATATATATATATATATATATATACACGCACACAAACACATTTTTGCATGTATTGTGTTCTTATTTGCATCAGAATGATCAAGTAGAAGATCTGTATTGTAATATTTCGGGAATAATCCTTCGTCAGACATGTTTTCATTTTTTAACCGTGCATATTCTGGCTACAATCATTGTAAAATGAGCAAATTTTGCCGAAATTAATTTGTTTTAAATCTCTATTAGAATTGTTTCAAATATAGGGCGTTGTGTTGATACTCAGTTTATTATTATCCTAAAAAAGTATACTTGCATTCTACTGCATCAAAGACAAGTTTGCAGAGAGAAATCGAACTCCCTTAAAACAGGGCTACTCTTAATAGTTGTAAAATGTGCATATATTAAACTATTTCTCTATGGTTTCCGAAGAATCCTATCAGTCAACATCTGTATCGCGTATCTAGGTATTATTGTTAACACACATTTCTTTTTCTGCAAACGTATTTCTGTTTTTATTTATCTAAAATTACTTCTTGTTATTGTTTATAGAATCTAATCAAGTTAAATTCCTAAAACGTTATTTAACCATATTTGTCTTTAAAATAAATCTAATTCAATCTACACGATAATAATCGTTTTGCTCAGATGATTCGGCGATAATATGCAGCATCTGTAGGAGTTCAGTTATATGCGACTTTAAAGGAAGTGTTTTTTAAATAAAATATTTTAGATTTTCTGTGAAGTTTAAGGAAAAGCAATCTTGAGATAATTCTTGTATGTAAATACAAAGACTGCTTCGGTTTTCTCCCCCCCCCTCCCTTTTTTTTTGTTTTTTGAAAACGGGAGAGTTTCTCTGGAAATATCAAAATATTTTCAGCATCCCGGATTGTATTTAACAGTAAGTGAAAGATTTATTGAAGAAAATAAATATTGCATATATTATCTTCAGTTATTTTGTTTGTCATCTCTTTCATCTTCTATTCGGTAGATTTTCGCTTACATAGTTAGTAAATACTTATTTACCAACAACGATTCAAGCTAAGTACATAAACTTTTAAAGTATATTAATTTTTTAAAAAACAATTTAATCAATTGAATGAACAAACGATATCATAATTAAATTTTAACTTTCAAAATCTTATTTAAAAAAAAAAAACTAAATGTTATTTAGTACTAACCCTAATATGCAATATTTAGAAAACTTTATCGCACAATCAGTGGAACCTCCAAATTCAAAATTAGTGGTTGTGGCTTGGCTTTCGTATCTTGAAATTTTCGTATCCTAAGGCCTTTTTTAACACGTAAATTGCCTAATCTGTTCCAATTCCTATGATAACACTAGTGTAAAACCAGAATAAAATAAGAGCCAAATCGGATCTAACCTAAACGTTCACTTGCTTTTTATTTTTTGTCTTTGACATCCAAATATAAAATTCTATTTAATAAAAAATGACCGAGATATTTTAACTATTGGTCACGACCTCCATTAAATCCGAGCACGCAGATGTGTGCAAGAAAAAGGGTTCAAAGTGAAATAGACCATTTTATTTTTCAATTTAGATTTTTTTTCATTTGCTTTTTTTTTTTTGTCAGGATTGGCGTGCAATAAAAAATATTAAAAGACATTTACAAATATTTTCCATAATTTTTGCTATCAACACTCGTTGGTCTTGCTGTGTAAAATATAAGTAACGATTGATCTACGGTTAAAATATTCTTAGTAAAGAGAAAAGGACATAATGGTGGTGGTGGTGGTGGTGGTGGTGGTGGTGGGATGTGATAACTACCCTGCTCGGCAACATTGACAACCCCAATGTTGTTTCTGTTGCCTTCTCGTTCTCTTCAGCGCAGGTCATCGTCTCATATTGACTGCTGTTTGTTAAAGGGATGCGCGCGGCTTTACAAGTATAAATAAAAAATAAAATAAAAAACACAAACTCCTGACATTCTAAAAATATCACTTGCACTGTGTGTGTGTGGGTGTGTGTGTGGGACCTTCTGAATGCTATGGTCCACATCTACATCTGTCGAGATTGCGTTCGTCAATCAGTTGATCTTGATGTGTAAAATATATACCAACTTCTGAGCCACAACCCACCTTCGACTGTGTCCAGCTCGCAACTCTCCTCAACTGTAACTATCGTCAACCGTTATAAACCAAAGACTGTCCATAACTGCCGTAAAACTCATTTCCAATCCTAAAACTAACTTTAATTTTGTGTTCATTCTTTTTGTCCGTCACACCTTGATCAACCATTTTAGCCCCCCTTTGTGCACGTTGATGTACAACTTTCTCTTCATTGTTCTAACGATAAACCCATTTACCTTTTCTATTACTATACTATTCCTTTCTCCTTCACTTTCCAACACTTGGGAAAGGGAACGCTGATAATATTACAAGGCAATGTCTTCTTTCGTCATAATAGTTTCTCTCTCATTATATACTTTCAATTATAAAACATACACTAACGCTACATAAAACATTTTTTTCAATTGGTACGATTAATTAAGTTCAATGACAACACACTTTCAAAGCATATTTATTAGTAGTTAACGTCCCAAAGCCAAATATATAATTATATATTTTCTTTTATAATATTTTGTCTTATACGTGTTTCGTTGAATAATTAATGAAAACTAAACTCAAAAACAGTTTATATATTCCTCGAGAACATTTCAAAACTAAACATGGCACATCAACGTCTCAAGAAACAATACAAGAGTAAACCCAGAAGTCCAACTTTCAACGTAGATCTCCACTACCAGGTTTCCTTCTCTAACATCGCAGGTCTATATTCCAACCTTCCAGGAACTTTCTAATCAACCTATAATAGATGTACTGAAACTAAAGCCCAATCACTGTAAAAAATAAAGAACGTGAGAGTTTTGTGTGCTTAATTCGTCAAGTCCAAAGTAGCTGAGCAGCGGCGTGGTTTTCATGTTTTGTTAAACAAAGTCCTGAACAGATGGAACATCAATGGAGGAAATTTGCTACAAATTCTATTGTGAAATGAAAATCTACCACACAAGAACCCGACGGAACCGCTTAGAAATGTCAAAAATTTGATTCTCTATCCTCTGATTTTGAGCATGTGATGTGATGGAAAAAAAAAAGATGGCTGGTTAATTTTAATACATCTAAAACCAAACTTCTATTTCCATCATCAGTGATCTGACCTCAATCTGGCCTAATTGAAAGAAACGGATCTAAAGGAAAGGAGACTATATTTTCACAAACTTGTCTTTTACTCCTGATCTGAAATGCAGCACATACATCAAATCTGTTGCCAAGATTGCTGGAAAAATAGTGGGATCGTTCTACCACTCCAGTAGATATCTCACTGCCGATGCAATTCTCTACCTATATAAGAGCCAAGTACATCCTAAGATGGAGTACTGTTATCACATCTGAGCAAAAGCTGTTCGGAACCTCCTATCCTGCCTTGACAGATCAAAACTGACTTCGTAACCTAGTAGCTGATGCCCTTTTTATTCCCTGCAAACTTCTCTGCTCTATGATTATTTTCATGGCAAGTGCTCGTCCGAGCTCCAATCTATGCTCCCCCCTTCCAATCTTTTACAAAAAATACTTGTCTAGCCAAAATCGCTATCAATAATTTCTCTATCGGTGCTTAAATCTAAATGTAGATTCCATAAACAAAACTTGGTACTTGTGCATTTAACGAACCAGACGTAACTCAGCATTTGCTCGGCTTTGTCCGGCGCATGACGTCAACAGCCGGATATAACCGAGCGTTGCCGATTAAGCAGATGAGAATTTCGCTATCAATTGGAAGAGTGTCACAACTCAAGAAACGCTTATTTGAAGAGAGTTAAAAAAAAAAATTGTTTTAAAAAGATAACTGACGAAATAATAATGTATATTACAAACCTTGCGGACCAGCTCCAGACCCCAGAGGCTGCACTAAACTTTTGCCAGCAACGGAAATTGTTGGCAGAAGAGAAAAGGTGTTTACATTTTGGCCAGGATTGTGTACTTGCAAAAAGAACAAGCCTTTCCGACGGTTGGAGGTGTAGAAGTGTAACATGTCGTCGATGGACCTCCATTAGGATTGGGACCTCCTTCTCAAAATCCCGACTAACCATCGCATGTATAATAAAAATAATATACTTATGGGCGTTCGAGATGGCATCTACAAAAAATCTCCACCGCGAATGTGGGTTACGTTCTCGCCACTCAATTGTGGATTGGAAAAATTTCCTGCGTGATATATGCAGGGACTATTTTCTTAGGAATCCCCGGCAGATTGGAGGCCCAGGCCATACGGTAGAAATCGCCGAGTCCGTTTTTAACTGCAGAAAACACAACGTCGGCAGACTTTTGACACCGGTCTGGATACGACCCTGCCGAAAAGGAGGGTTTCTTGGTCACTGTACCAAATAGGAACGCCGAAACCCTCCTTTCACTAATGAATAAAAAGAAATCCTTGTTTCTGTCGAAAAAAAAAAAAATGTACAAATAATCCTTGTTCCTGCCCCCCCCCAATGCTTTTTATTGCCCTTTTTTAGGCTTTTCCATTTATTTGACATAAAGAGTTGCAAAAAAAAAAAAAATAATAACTTTTACGTGTTTAAGACATAGACAATGTTTTTTTATGTTAAAAATTGAAAAAAAAAAACAAAAAAACAGTTCAGACAAAAAAAAAGTTTCCTATTTAACAAAAAAACTTGTTTTATATGTATTTATTTTGAAAACAGAAGACAATTTCAAACAATATTAATAAAAAAAAAACATAAATGAACGGTAGGTTTTTGCTTTTTACTTATTTAATTTTTATGTTTCTACATCTTACAATTTCATTGTACAGTTATTTTGTTGTAGCGTTGTTTTTATTTTATCGCCAACGCTCGGTTTTATCCGGCTGTTGACGTCATGCGCCGGACAAAGCCGAGCAAATGCTGAGTTACGTCTGGTTCGTTAAATGCACAAGTACCCAAAACTTCATTCCTAGAACCGCCTGCCTGTAGAACTGTTCTGCTGGCCTGCTTTCCATCTGACAACAATATTGTTTTTTTCAAGTCCAACGTTGAACTGTGCCCTTAAATAATCAAATTCTACCCAACTTAAATATAATCATACCAAATTGCCACTACTAATGGTTACTACGCTATTGTCACAATGGCTACTGTACACATTAACCCTGATCCTTCAGTGGCCTCCAAGCCTTGATAAGTGGTGACCCATTTATTAAAAACATATATATAACTGCATTCCTGTGAGCCTAAATAAATACTTCAACATACTCACCTGAAATATTTCAATATATGTTTAATAAGTTTTTTTTTATGAATCCTGACTTAACAGTTTCCATTTATTTTCACCAGCTTTTATCAAAAAAGTCTGAAACTATTACATTTTTTGAGGAACATATACACCGTCTCTGATGAGTTGTTTGGTGTTCATTCGCCATTCACTGAAACACGCGTAAGACGAAATATTATGAAAGAAAAAATATAAATATATATTTGACTTTGGTATGTTCACTACTGAGTATATATATATATATTATCTGGAATGATTTTTGTATAAAAAGTAAATTATTATTTCAGAAACCTAATATGAAAACCTCCCTTGATGAAGCTTTCTCAGCGAGTAGGACGCATCTTTATTTTTTCTTCAAGAATTGTCTGATCTCAAGCAGGTTTGCAACTAATGGTTATTTTACCACGAACCAATTAACTCACAAATTTCTTTGATATCTTTACATGTTAGCAAAGTTGCTTTTCAGATTAGTTAATGACTTTCAGTATTTCTTCAATTAAAGTCTCTCTCTCATATTTGTATATACCCGACGTTGCCCGGGATTGAATGAGAATCAGCAATATTCCACACTTCCAATACTTTTATAGTTATTCAAATCCGTGAAATCGCCCATTTTTCAATCAAATTGATTGATCGCCTGATCTAGTTGGGGATCCATCACAATACACCAGAAGGAAGTTTCACATGCCTCCCGCAGTGACTTCGTCCACAATACATTGCACTGTTGAGAACCTACTGTTGATTTTATAAAATTAATTTTATATATAATGGTTTGAATTGAAGTTTAGAATGCAAAAGTCAAGAACCATTGTTAAATTGTGTTCTAAACAGAAACTTTCATTTCGAACATGCTCCGGTCTTATAAATCAAACCTACTGCTGATTTTATACACTGGAGCACAAAAGGTCACTTGTTTTAATGTTACCGTTCCCATCTTCATAGCTCTTCAACTTTAAGTTTAAAAAAATAAGAGACTTTACTTTTGAACCACCCTTGTACGTACGTCAATGAGAGAACAGCTGAGATTTAAACATTAACAGAGAAAGAGAAAATGAGAGGAGGAAGAAAGTGTGATGAGGAGGAAAGAAAAGATATGGGAGGAGAAGGAAAGAGAATAGGTGGGATGAGGAGGCATGAGAAGAGGTAGGAGGAGGAGGAGGAGGAAGGAAGGACAAGGCGTGGGAGGAGGAAAGAGGTGGAAGGAGGAGGTAGCAAGAAATAATGAACAGTTAATGAAATAGAAGGAAATAACTTTATTCTACAGGCTTTCTTTTTTTTATAAAGGTGTTGCAGCCGTATAAGGGATATGTAAATATTCACTGATGCCTGGTATCACAGCAGTGGCGTGAGCATAGATAAATATCTACCAACCTTTAACAAAACAAAAGACAATAAAACAAATGTCAGTAATTATGAAAATATGAAGACCGGTTTCAACATTTAATATAGAAATTTATTAAAGGAAGTATTTTTTATGTATGTGTGCCCTGTCGTCGCACGAGAGAAGAAATGGTAAAGTTGGTTTTTGATTCCGGAATTAAATGAATCTTTCCGGACTGAGGAAACAATGTTCCTTAAAAAAAATAAAAATAAAAAATAAGGCAAAAAGAAATAAAATTTCTCGGAATAAATCAAACCCAATTCAGGGTCAGTCGATTGTCAGGTGGTTATCCTGCTCGGTTCGAAAAAGCAAATTGGAGCAGCGAAAACATTTTTCCTTTTAGACGGGTCGTACGTGTTTGCGCCAGGTCGCTGGAACGACAGGAAAAGAGAAAAAGAGGCAGTTGATTTTTTGCGCCGTGTCTTTTCTATCCCTTGGGTGGCTCCAGCGAGGCTGCCAGAAAAGATTTGAGAAATGTGTTTGTTTTGTGTTTTTTTTTTTTTCGAGCACTGATTGAACAGAAAGTAGATACCCTCTGTCACGTGGTATGCTCTGTTTTACGTCCGCACGAAAAGATAAAGTTTTACTTTTTATCTCCACAGAATTTGCGTGTATACGGCAAATGTGCGAGTAACTGAAATGTTATTCATTTTAATGTCTCTGGCGTACCGATACAGCTGAAAACAAAGTAAATCACTTTACCCCCCCCCTTTCCAAACTTTATGGTCAACTGAACTCTAAAACAGCGATTCTTACATGGTTGCATACTATCGAACTCTTCATTTTACCCGGCACACTTATCAAACACACACACACACACACACACACACACACACACACACACACACACACACTTACTAATATTTATTCTTATGGAAAATCTTAAAGAAATAAAATAAATAAAATAAAAAAAAAAAACAATTTAAACAAACGATTGATTATACTTTATATTTAGTCTTTTTTTATACTTAAACCATTACCGCCAAATTGTACTTTCAAGTCGCCTTTCAAAAATATTTCTTCCGCTTATGGCTGGTCAGCCCGACTTGTCTTCCAAGTACAAGTCTATGCATGGTTCAACAAACGAATAAGGGTTTGTTTTATGTTCGTGCATCAGTTACACACTAACTTCTGTCACGTGTAAGTTTCATGATTAAAAAATTTATTGCATAAAAGAATCTGGCGGTAAAGGGTTAAGCATTGATGTCACATAAGCTGAGAGATTGTTTCTCTCCAGGCCCCAAAAATCAACAGAGATTAGAAATGAGCTGGTCCCTTTTGATTGTGGTGTAATGCTGGTTCTGTGCAGTTCTAGGAGGTCCAGGCTCCCAGGCTCTGTCTCCTCTCTGATGGGGCTGCACGGGCATCTTTTTGCAGGGTTAATGCTCCTCCTCTGGAGCATTGACTTTTCAATCTTACTTTCCGACCGTAGTGTCACATTTCTTGTAGTGAAAGAGAAATAAATATGGAGTTAGTATTTATTGATACAAACAATTCTGGTTATTCGGATTCTTTAAAGTACTGTTCACATCTAGAGTGTTATTTTCACAATGTTTTGGTTGATGAACCTTCGACCTTCTTCAGGTGTATCTTGTCCGCACCGTTAAAGTACTTGGAAAATTCAGTTGTAAAAGTGACATTCTTCTGAAGGTTGAAGGTTCAATCTTCAGTGTGGGCGACCGAAAAATACAATTGCGAATTACTTAGCTGATGGAATGAAAATATACTATCCCCGTGGATTCAATAAAGGGTTCCATTCTGAATTTTGTACAGATTCCCGAATTCGACAGAAAAATTCCCCAAGTTCAACCAAATACACCTGAAGAAGGTCGGTTACATCGACTGAAACGTTATGAAAATCACACTCAAGATGAGAACAGTAGTCCAAAGAATACAAATAACGAATCCTCATCTAAAAAGATTCAGAAACATAATTCCGGTTATAATGATATGAAAGCTGTTTCCCATCTATAACAACTTGTGACTTCCATCTATAATCTCTTTACGACACATTAATGAGCCGTGGCACAGTGGTTGGGAACCACTGCTCTAAAGCCTTGGTAGGACAACTGGTTTCGGAAACTGATCACGTGTGACCTGGTTGATCAGTCATGTGACACTCCATACATTTATACCGTCACCATATTTCCTAAGAAAATATATGGCATAATAACGTTCGAACCTGAAATAGTCAGGGGTGGGAGGAGTGTGTTAATCCGTTTCATCAGGTAAATTGCAGACGATATTTATGTAATTAAGCAAAAGAATCTGCTCGTTTGCCTTCTTCATTTTAGTCGTGTCAGAAAATTGACGATTTTCTCATGAGGTTCTGTTTGCGTTTCCGGTGATACTGTTGCTTTCATCTCTCGCGTCGATTTTATTCCTGTTGGTCATTCTTGTCCATTTCGATGCGTTCCCGATTTTGTGTACGGCAACCAGTAAAGTGATTTAATTGTAAGGCCAAAATTCACATTTCACAATGTATGAAGACTTTCACAGATTATTTTTTTGCCAAAATTGGTCAACACTTCATTTTGTAAAAAAAAAAAAAAGTAAAAATTTCTCAATTATTAATAAAAACTTTCGTAGTTTTACACCGAAAAAAAAATATTTATCGATAAATAGAGAAAATGGAATTTGAACTTTTTTAAAATTTATTTATTGTTCGTATATCTGCACATCCTTTAATCTTTATTGGTTGGATTCTACCCTATGCGACGAAGGCCATCAACTCCCATATTTCCTCCTATAACACAGAACACGCTAGGTAACATACAAATATCTGTGCATGAGGTCGCCAAGCTAATCAAGAACCTTGATTCCAGTAAAGCAACTGACCCTGACGGCATCCCAATTATAGTGTTAAAAAAGCTTCAACCAGAACTTGCTCCCATACTTACGAAACTGTTTAAACATTGCCTTAAGGAGAAGTGCTTTCCAACACCCTAGAAAACCTCATCAGTATGCCCTGTATTTAAGAACTCAGGTGATAAGTCATCTCCCTCTCAGTACAGACAAATAAGTCTCCTGTGTGTCATGAGTAAGTTGCTGGAATCCATATTAAATAGAGAAATAGTAAACCACCTCAGCAGAAATAACCTTCTTAGTGACACGCAATATGCTTTCCGTTCTGCAAGATCTACCGCAGATGTGCTAACGGTTATATCTCATAGGATTAGTGAATCTCTTGACAAAGGCTTCCTTTCTAGGGCGATTGCTCTTGACATATCAAAAGCCTTCAACAAGGTATGGCATAAAGGCCTACTTCACAAGATTTCCAGCTACGGTATAACTGGAAATGTTTTCTCAATTATTAAATCATTTCTCTCCGATAGGCTCATAAGAGTAGTGGTCGATGGACAACAATCAGCCTGCAGTATTAATGCTGGAGTCCCTCAAGGGTCCATCCTGGGCCAAACTCTTTTCCTGATCTACATTAATGATCTCCCTAAACACATACTCAAATCATTCGTTGACATCTATGCTGATGACACGACCATCTACGGCAACACATCAAAGGCCGTAAATGACAAAGTTCTCTCTTATTCTCTCTCCTCTGATCTTGAGCGCGTGATACAGTGGGGGAAGAGGTGGCTGGTTACTTTTAATGCATCTAAAATCAAGCTCCTATCTTTACATCATCAACGCTCTGATCCCCATCTGGCATCAATTGAAATGGATGGCTCTCGTCTTGGGGAGGCTCCATGTTTTGATAAGCTTCTGGGTTTGACCTTTACTACTGATCTGAAATGGAACACATACATCAAGTCTGTTGCCGATGTCACTGGGAAAATGGTGGGATCCTTCTACCGCTCCAGAAGATATCTCACTACTGATGCAATTCTCTATCTATATAAAAGCCAAGTACATCCAAGGATCGAATACTGCTGTCATATGTGGGCAAGAGCTGCTAAAAACAGCCGATCCTGCCTTGACAGAGTACAAAATAGATTTTGTGGCTTAGTGGGGGATGCTCTTTTCTCTTCCTTGCAATCTCTCTCCTACAGAAGAGACGTTGCAGTCCTATCTTTGTTTTATCGATATTTCCATGGCAGGTGCTCGTCTGAGCTCCAATCTCTAGTCCCCCCTCCTTCATCAATCTTTTACGAAAAACACCTACCTAGCTGAAACCACTGTCAAATTTTCCCCACTCTTTATCTGTGCCTAAATCCAAACGTAGATTCCATGAACAAAGCTTCTTTCTTAGAACTGCACGCCTGTGGAACTGTTTCGTCTGCCTGCTTCCCACCTGACTACAACCTGGATGTCTTCAAGTCTAACGTAAACAAATTCCTAATGAACCCCCCCCCCTTAAGTAGACACTTATTAAATCCTCACACTAACGTACTGTACATGCAATAACCCTTATCCCTGAGTGGCTTCCGGGCCTTGATAAGTGGTGATCAGCTTGTAAAAAAAAATAAATAAAATAAAATAAAAATAATCATTTCGTTTGAGTTAAATCGATTTGTACTATAAGAAAGAATCAAATTGATTTTAAAAATCGATCTACATCAACAACAATGATCGACAAAAATAATTCTACTTATTTATTCTCAGGGCGGATCATAAAAAACTAAAAGATTATCTGGAAATCAGGATTTAAAAGATTAAAAACAAAGAAATATTTAAATCTTCTTTGCATTCAACAGCGGCTATAAGATATCCCCACCCTCACCAAATCCTCATAAATGGGTGGATGGATTTAATTAAAAAAAAAAGTAAAACAATTCTATTTACCTCCGATTTGTATTTGGTTAACGATCTGCATGTAATGAGAAATTAGTTTTCGACTTAATTGCCATCTTTGGAATTCCTCAAACGATCACTTCGAAAAGTGACCAAGACGAACAGACATACGAGGTGCCGCCAATAAGTTTCCAGAATTTTTCCGCACTTTTATTGATAGTACACACATAAAACTCTACTCCTCTTTGAAGTAATCTTCTCCGGCTGCCATGCCCTTGTTGTATCGTTCCAACAACCTTCGCCACAGCCACTTTCATCTCAATTGTCTCATAACGACAGCCTCCAAGATTTTCCTTGAGCTTAGGGAATAACCAAAAGTCATAGGAAGCAAAGTATGGACTGTAACGAACTGTCTTGATGCCATCTTGGTCAAATAGTTTGTGACAAGAATGGAGTTGTAGACTGAGGCATTGTCCTCGCGGGAATGCCACTGGCCTGATTTGGAGAGTACTGGCCTCTTCTGACGGAATCTTTTCCTGAATTGCCTTAAAAGCTCAACATAGTATTCCCGGTTGACCGTTTGTCCCAGTGGAACCTAGTGCACGTAGGTCATGCCAGTGCTGTCAAAAAAAAAGGGACCATAAGTTTCTGGGTGGATTGGCCTTCTTGATCCGGGAGAATCAACATGCTTCCATTGGGGACTCTGTCTCTGGGTCATAGAAGTAGATCCAGCTTTCATCATGGGTCATCAGGGCATCAAGAACTGCGGGATCTGAATCGATCAGCTCGACTATCTCCCTGTTGTCATGACAACGTCTTTCTTTCAAATCTTCTCTGAGCATGTTTGGGATAAACAGCACAAATCTTCTGCATCTTCAGTTCCTCACTAATAATTGTGTTCACAGTTCCCACACTGACGTCAAACTGTGCACTTATTGTCTATAGACACACAAGGGTCCTTATTCATAAAATTCTTTATTTGGCCAATCAACTCTGGTGTTCTGACATCTTTCACAGACTCCGTCTTCCTTGAATCTCTTATGCCACTTAAAAACTGATGCTCAATTCATGCAAGATGGTCCAAAAGCAGCCTAAAGCATTCCGTATGTTTCTGTGTGTGTGTGTGTGGGGGGGGGTAACAACAACAATTTTTTCATGGAAACAACTACTGCCTGTGTTTTACATTTTGCATTTGTGCCCCTTCATGCAAAACTGTTTCTTTCAGAGACGTTTGGTATTTTCTCATTTCTAGCTATTTCATCGAACTTATCCGTTGACAGCTGATTAGCTAATTGTGCTGCCTTTTTCTGTTTTTTTTTTCTGTTTTTTTTTTCTGTTTTTTTTTGTTTTTGTTTTTTTTTTGCAGCTGACTGTAAACTGTGGGAAGAATCTGATGCGAACCTGGGTCAGGTTCTGGATTAGTACCAAAAATAATTTAATATATAAAAAGGCTGTGTCTGTCTCCATATTTCCAAACTATCTCTTCTGAAAATAAAAGTCGCAGAGCGGCGCTAGGGACCTGAAATGATTGGATTTTTTATGGGTCTTTAGCCGGTTAAAAGTTTTTAAAGGGTCAAAATTGAAAAAAATCGTTATACATTTTGTACATTCATCTTAGTTTATTTTTAATCAGTTCATTTGTGTGTCACGTTGATACAGTGGTAACGTCACCAGCTTTGAATACTACAGTTTTGCTTTCGGTTTCGATTCTAGCTGATGGCACCCAAAACTTTTTTTATTTTTACTTTTGGAATCACGACTATATAATAATATATACGCAATCTAGACAAATTAAAATATATTTAAGCACATTTTACGACCGGGCAAAGCCCCCCCCCCCCGCAGTTCAATATATAATCATCAAAGTTACGTTAAGACGAGAAATACACACACATGCAAAGTAGTCCCATATTTTTATTGATATAAAGAGAATTTCGTTAATCTGTAATTCAGTGGTTCCCAACCACTGCACCGGCGCCGCGGCACATTAGCGTGTAATGGAATGATTACTAGTATGCCATGAAGAGATAATAGCTAGAA
Organism: Euprymna scolopes; assembly: GCF_053919585.1. Lineage (NCBI taxonomy): Eukaryota > Metazoa > Mollusca > Cephalopoda > Sepiida > Sepiolidae > Euprymna > Euprymna scolopes. The sequence continues at coordinate 174,829,578 of NC_136487.1, read as the reverse complement.
ACCATTTAATTTAATTTTATTTAATAAAAACAACTTAATCATGAGGACACCATTCAATTCCAACTCAATATAAAAAAGTTATCAAAATCTACAATTTTCAACTTCATACGTATGTGAACTGGGAATGTCTAAACATTAAAAATAAAAACGTGAAAAACTTTAAAATATTGAAGAGTTACGAGTCTCACATTCGCCCACGTATTGCAGCAGTAGTTAAAAAAAAAAAAAAAAAAAAAAACACCAGGCATAACTGTCTCGTTGACATTTCTCATTATTTTATACTAGATACTGAATACAGGATATGTTTTATTCATATTAATAAAAATTCTTATATAATCTTTTTTTTTTTAATTATTTTATTGCAAAAGGCTTTAATGAGTAGATAATGCATATATTTTATGACATGTATGCCACGAAAATTTACAAAAACCCAATTGTGTGCTTCCATTTAAAAAAGGTTGGGAATCACCGATGAAATTTAATAAACCTATTACTTTATTAAAATATGCAGGTTAGGATTTCCTTCTATCTTCCGCACATGATGTTTTTTCTTCCAACTTCCGACCTTTAGATGAGGGCCAAGAAAAACACAAATGTTTTTCCAGTTCCTCTTGAGAAAAGCAACAATTCCAAGCAAAACATTTGGGAAAGGAACGAGTATTTTGGTGATGGTGGTGGTGATATTAATCTGTATCAGTGTAAAAGTTTAATTTGGAAACAAGGCTGTGGGAATTTTCACCTTCCCCAAATAAAAGATTCGTTCGGATGAAATATGTCCAAAACGTAGTCGATGGAGACCCATTTCCCAGATTTGGAGAGAAAAGGAAAAATATTCCCAAGCAAAAAAAGAATACAACAAAAATAGATTGGATGAATTTGAACAACAGCTGATCCTCGGTTGAACTCGACACATGCTCATGATTCAAGCCCTTCTCGAAAAACAAGTTTATAAGTGTTTTATGTGCATATTCATGTAGTGAAGGTCCTGGTAATTATTTAGAGTTCGACTTATTCAGGAAAACAAACAAAAAAAACTTTATAGTGTACTTACTTGTCATGGTATGAAGATATTCTATTCCAAAAATCACAAAAATTGATCAATTAGTTTTCTGTTTTTTTTATATAAGAAAATCAAATTCTCCAATTTTTAGCAATTAGAAGCATTGATGAGCCCTTGATTCTGGAGAAGTTGTAAAGGGTGGGGTGTGGTAACCAGGGATGAATTTTGAATTCTATCAAATATGGCGAGTGGTCTCTCTCGCATTGAGCAAGTCATAAAAATTTGATTTTCTTAAAAAAAAAAAAAAAAAAAAAAAAAAAAATATAAATAAATACTTGATCAAATTATGTGATTTTTGGAATATGCCATCTTTATCTTTTTGTTCTCGCATTCCATGAACAATATTTCTGACAAAGGGGGAAGAATTTCTGTCTTCTAGATCAGATTTTATTCCATCTAACATTTATCGTTGGCTAATTTTGGACCTTGAAGTAGAATTTATTTAGTTCCTTACATCAAATGGCTTCCTGTCTTGCCTGGAACTCTTTCCATAAAACAAATACAAAATTCACAATTTTGCATGAAAGTAGGAAAATTTTCTGGAATGAAATCATTATAATAAAAATTCGTTCCGTTTGAGTGGCTGTAATATATGATTGTCTATAGCAATACATAAATGCAACCGTTGTTGTTTCACGAGGGAAGACAAAAGGAAAAAAAAAATTGTTATCATACGTGGCAGCACAGTCCCGAACAATTTCGTTCATGCAACCTGACAATCGTTGCAGTCTACTCAGTAGATACAGCATAATCACACCGGTTATCATTTGATCACTGAAGTTAAGCAGTGTTGAGCTTGGCCAGTATCAAATGGGTGACCATTTGGGAATACTAGGCGCTGTATGTAGCTAGATGTCGGCCACCCCCCTGCAAGAACTGCAAAATCCTAACGTCGTTAACTACCCTGACCAGGATATACATACAACTGGGAATCGCTTGTGAATTCCATATTGCCATGATACATTTTCCGTATAAAACAGCAGATACATGTGTGTGTGTGTGTGTGTGTGTGAAAATATTTAACCGATAAACTCTTAAACTTTCAGGTCATGACTGCATAAGTTCAGTCATCATAACAATTCAATTTGCAATCCACTCTCATCCATTCAGGTGAAATCACCCGCAAATCAAACATCAGAAGTTGTTTTACCCTTTTGCGATTCTCAGCTCAGTTTAACACAGTTAAAATATAAACGTAATATCGAAACTCTTTGAAACATACAGTGTATACGACTTAATCACGTTGACATACCTGTTCTCATTAGATCATCGAAGTTAAGCAATATTCAGCCTGGCCAGTACCAGATAGGTGACCATTTGAGAATATTAGGTGCCGTATAGGGTGGGGAGTGGAAGTACTTCCACTATCAGGAGTGGTAAAACGCCTCCATCCCTCCATTAACGAGTTGGAAACCCTTGGGCAAGCTAGAGTACCCACTTAGCCCCCCCCCCCCCCCCCGATTAGAGTACATGAAGTTACGGCAGGCAGGTGATGGATGAACTGTTGAGTAGCCTGATGGTTTTTTCCAGAACTTGTGAACTCTTCGTTGTGTTAGGCAAATGATCCGGATTGAGGTACAATGGCTAAGACTAGCTGCTCTGTATGCGCACTGCCCCATAGCAAGTAATTGCAACTTATTATAGGTATTCTACTGCAAACAACATCATTGTGAAACGGTCTGAATGCAGAAGAGACTGATCAGCCATGATCACCGATGTCTGCGACAGACATGATACATGAAGAAGTTGCAGAGAATCACTTTTGTACGTGTGGATGTTGCAAGATTTGATTTCCTGTGCATCACTAGCATCAAAACAATGATTAGAAAGAAAAAAAAAATCCATCTACTATTATAAAGTCAATTTGTGTGTGTATGTGAGACTTCCTTCCTCATGTTCTGAAACGGCTGAGCCTATCTTTTGCAAATTTCATACAAAGCTTATTTATATGTCTGGCAGTGTTCTTAGATAGGTTTTGTACAGAAATTCATCTGATAAGTATCGAAAATCGAAAAAATATGATTTTCAAAATCTTTTTCTTTCTTATAGATAAAAAAATTTTTTACAGGGGAATATTTTATGTTACACCGGCCAAGAGAGATAATAAAGTCTCAGCAAATCATTTCTTCTTAAAAACCCCCAGATTTATTGCCATCTGGAGATATAGCCGAGTCGTATAGCATTCAACTACAGATTGAATGATCCCCTGTTCAAGCCTGGATGCAACTCACTATTTTATTTTAATTTTTTCTTATTAATGAATGCAATTTATGAAAAAAGAACAGGTATCATTTAAAATGGTCGCAAATCATTTCTTTGTTTGCATATTTTAAAACTAAATATTAATCAGAAGTGACTTTTCCAGAGCATTTATCATCAAGCCCAAATATTACAACATGACAAGAAAGAAGAAAAAAAACAAATAAAATGCTGAGGATGGTGTTTGATTCCGAAATATTTAAATTATAAATTTCAAGCAAGTAAAATATTTGTTTATTTTAATAAAATTGCGTTGTAATTTGGCTTTCCAGCACACTTGATGCGTTATAATTTATTTTATTCAAATTTAATCAACGCTTCTATAACGGAACTCACACCCGTGACATTATCATGAGTGTTTAAAAAAATTTTTTTTTTTTTTGCGAATTAGTCCACCGGGCAAATCATTCCTCTTAATATATAATATTCAAAGAGGATTCTATAATAATACATACACAATCTGCATGAATCAAAATATCATGTTTAAGCATATTGTACGACCGGGCAACGCCGGGCGTTCAGTCGAGTTAGTAAAATAATAGGCCTACCTAGTTCTGACTTTCACAGTGAATGAAATAAGTTTTCTTAACTTCTAGACAAGAGAGCACATTTCCCTAAAGTTGATCAAAGGCGATCAAATTTATCCCAGACATTTTGTACATAGCAAGACTTGTGGAAATTCCACAGAATGAGAAATATATTTAAACATTTTAACATATTTTTCTGGATAGTGAAAAAAGATTTTTTTTGTCTTTTGTTTTGGACAAAGGACCAATAACATGCAAATATGAATTTAAGATTTTATGAAATTAGTGTCCATTGTATTTTTAACATGAACTGACCCAAATAAGATATATTAATAAGTACTAATAAATACTGATAAAGTAATGTGCTACATAGTTCAATACGAACTGCCTGATTCTAGTAGCAAAGAGCAGTTGAAGACGACTTTGAGAAATGTACAAAGAACATACAGAACTTGGTATTTCCAAATGGTCACCCATTTTAGTATTGACCAGGCCCAACGATGCTTAACTTTGATGACGGGAATCGAGGTGTTAACATTATGCTGTATATAACATAACATACGACCAACTGCCGTTTAATAAAATAAATAAAATCAGATATAAAAAATGCAATCACTTAGTAAACACTGCGGAATTTTTCTCGAAATGTATCTCGCTGGAATAACCGACTTTTTCTTTCGCAGACTTTTGAAAGCAACGTTCTTTGTCTGCATTTGCTATTATTCTGGGGCGAACTGTAGACAGACGACCGGGAAGAAAAGCAATTGGAAAGAAGCCAACGAGCTTTTATTGGAAAGAAAATGATTGAATAAGAAAATAATCAACAATTATAAGCAAACTAGCGGGGGAGGGGTGGGCTTTGTCTGGTCGTAAAATGCGGTTAAATAGGCGATATTAATTTTTCCAGATATTATTATAGAGTCGTGATCTCCAAAGTTAAAATAAAAAGCATTTGGGTGTCATCAGCTAAAAGCGAAACTGTAGCATTCAACGTGGGTGACGTAACCACTGTACCAACGTGGCACGCATATGAACTTATTAATTGTAGCATTCAACGCGGGTGACGTAACCACTGTACCAACGTGGCACGCATATGAACTGATTAACTGTAGCATTCAACGTGGGTGACGTAACCACTGTACCAACGTGGCACGCATATGAACTGATTAACTGTAGCATTCAACGTGGGTGACGTAACCACTGTACCAACGTGGCACGCATATGAACTTATTAATTGTAGCATTCAACGTGGGTGACGTAACCACTGTACCAACGTGGCACGCATATGAACTTATTAATTGTAGCATTCAACGTGGGTGACGTAACCACTGTACCAACGTGGCACGCATATGAACTTATTAATTGTAGCATTCAACGTGGGTGACGTAACCACTGTACCAACGTGGCACGCATATGAACTTATTAATTGTAGCATTCAACGCGGGTGACGTAACCACTGTACCAACGTGGCACGCATATGAACTGATTAACTGTAGCATTCAACGCGGGTGACGTAACCACTGTACCAACGTGGCACCCATATGAACTGATTAAAAATTAAAAATAAACTAAAATGAATGTACAAAATATATAATTATAACCTTCAGGAGAATATCATTTTTAAAAATTCATTTTTCCAAGCACTCTAACCATGGGTGCCATGGGTCCTTGTGGACAATTCTAGTACAGGTTGGGCAACAGAAAAATACAAGTGCAAATTAGAACCTCTATCCAATCATGGCTGATGTAACAAGCACTTGCTACCCCGTGAAGTAAACAAAGGGTTCCATTTGAAATTTCGTCCAAATTCCTGAATTCAACAGAAACATTCCTGAGTTCGACAAGATCCACCTGAAGAAGGTCAAAGGTTACATCCTTTGAAATGATATATGAAACTTATACAGAAACACAATCTCTATCATAGTAGCAATCTAACAAAATTATCACCTGTTATCTGTGGCAAGTCGTGTTCTATCTATGAAAGACTAAACTTATGCCCTGTACGTATGTCCGTCCTTCAACAACGTCTCTGATGGTTTAGATATGCAGCGCATGTCAGTTTGGTTCTCAGTAAATGTGCATCCGACGCAACATCATAATTGCAGAGGATAAACACGCCGCGTGTAACACTGATGTTAAAGCATCCTATCAATTCTATTGCAGAACCAATTTTTTTTTTAAATATCTTTTTAATGTAGATATTTTCCTACAAGAAATTTAGAGAAAACTCAAAAGAGGGAGGGGGAGTCATCAATTGAAATAAGACTCCTGGGCAATGCCAAATATATACAGATAATTATATGCCCTACCTCCATCTAATTTTTTCTCACTTTAGTATGAACTGTGGAAACGTGGTAGAGATACCAGAATAGCAAAAAAAAAAAAAAAATCCCAGAGAAGTCGCACAAATAACAGTGCATCTGTTTAGCATGTTCGATACAGGATTGTGAAAAGAAAAAAAAGTAACGAACTTGTAATAAAAGTCCAGCTGCAAACTCATGTGCCATTAATTTGCATATAAGGGGATTAGCTGCTTTAAGAAGGACGAATTGAGAACAAGGAGTTTAGTGTTTGATAACTGAGATTTCATATTATTTCAATTCTTCAGATCTAAATTATTTTTATGACAACGTTTTGGTTGATGTAACCTACGACCTTCCTCAAGTGTATCTTGTCGACTAAAACGTGAAAATAACTCAAGATGAGTCCAAAGAATTCAAAATACAAGAATAATCAATCCTCATCTAAAAAACTCAGAAACCTCAAAGCCAAGATTTGTTTGTGTTAATTGCAGCATCAGTGAAAAGGAGTTCTCCAGTTTTCCTTTCGGGGAGGTTAGTCATAAAAAGCTTGCTAATCAAAGTGACGTCACAGTAGAAAAAAAAAGGATGTGTGGTCGGATAAGCAGAGTAACCAGGGTTTGAATCATGGCCGGTGTTCGGAAAAGCATATATTCAAGACATATGGTTTACGGCAAAGTCATCCATAGCCAGAGAAGAAGAAATAAACTGTTTAAATATTTAGAAAAAAATGCGTTGTTCAAAATACCAGTTTTTGCTTAAAACTGAAGGTGTTTAGAAGAAAAGTTGAGGATTGTCAGGATACAATATTTTGAAATGTCAGCATACATAGTTTCCAAGGAGACGATCTGGTGTATTTAGAGTCAAGTTGGAGTTGCTGTCTAAGTCGAGATTATTTGAAACTCAAAATCGGCAATGAGGACAGTGCATCACTGATGATCTCCCTTGATGCATCTGGAAAATGTATTTCATGACTGGTGTGAATTACGATGTTAGTGAAGAAGAGTTTCATCAGTTGTCCTTTGAAAATTACATCTTCACACAAAAAACTGATCTTGTACCTAAGTCTGCCCTCGTGGGAAGGCAAGTAAATAGAAACAAGATGAACTTTATGAAAAAAAGATAAGCCTGAGATACCTTGTACATAAATCCAATTCACTCGACAACAATTACAGCTTGTAGTGATTGGACTAATGTTCTCATCTTGAGTTATTTATGCAACGTTTCGGTCGGATTGGCCCTTGACCGTCCTCAGGCATGTTAGTTGTTTGGAAAAAAAAGAAAGAAAAGTTAACAAACAATAACCAACATGCCTGAGGACGGTCAAAAAATAAACCGACCGAAACTTTGCACAAATAACACTCAAGATGAGAACAATAGTCTCATCAATACAAGAAATATAAACAATCAGCCCTCATCTGAAAAATTCAGAACTTTAAACACAGCTAAGTTATAAATAAAATGTGCATACAACTGGATTGAATTGCATAAAAAATGTGTGTCAATTGATAATATACCTCTCAATACAAAAAGCATTAAATCAAACGAATATTTCTTTGTTAAGACTATGCCTATTCTTATGAGGTGTTTGACTTGCAGGTGACTGCAAACACAGCCAAATCGACTGATCGTAAATCAGGCAGCAATTTCAATGGCAATTTGGCTTTGTCCTCTTGACAAAAAATTGTTTGCTAAAAAGCCGCCATTACATAATGAGATATTTAATCTGATTGAAAACCGGAAAAAGTTGTTTTTTTTTTTAACGAATTTTCAATATTCTTCATTCTTCGGGTTCTTTGAATCACATTTTAACTTAAGAAATCAAAGGAAACGTTTCTAATAACACATTTGGTGTTTATTTAAGCATGGCTACTTTGCGTTGCCCGGGATTATAAAAAAGCTAAATGAAAGAATTTAAATAATGTGTGCAACATCTTTATATTAAAACTTCTACCTGTGTCTAGCTACCATTAACTTTCTTTCCTCTCATCCAACCTTACCTCTTCTCAACCCTCTTTCTCCTCCGGCCCAAGCTATTCGCCTCTTCTTTAAAAAAAAAAAAAGAAAAAAAAAAGCCTAATTCACAGAAACTATTCGTTAGAGCACATTCCATTAAAGTACTTGTAAAACAGTCAGAGATGCAATACTGTGGCGATGGGACAGGGGCTGGAGTTTGGTTGATAGTGTGTGACTTAGATTTGTAATGTTTTTTTTTTTGGGGGGGGGGTCCTGTCTAAGAGCGAGAAACTAGTGATAGATGCACGAACCCATATTTGGCAACAAAACTCCATACATGAGCGAATTGTAACTTTTTAAAGATAAAGGATGCTCTCTGATGTGAGTAATTTTCTAGCATGATAGAGGGAGCCCACCTTCTTTGCAGCAACCTTTGCAATATCTTCAATGTATTTGCTCCGATTCATGTTACCTGTGAATGTTAAGTCGAGGAGTTTGAACAATGAACTTTCGAGTGTTAACACAACTTAATTGTGAAGTGCATAAGATGTAGGTTGTGTCGGCAACCGAAAAAAAGCAAGGAAAAGAAATCGGCATAAACTATAAGAAATATTTATTGGAACACAATTGTGCAACGTTTCTGATTTTTTCAGATGAAGATTGGTTATTCATATTTGGATTCATCGGACTATTGTTCCCATCCCAAAATGAAAGAAATGTGTGAAAAAATACGATTTTTCTAATTCCTGCATTAATCAATCTAGCTGATTGCATGTTGGTCTTTGAAAATCACACTCAGAAATTTGTGACAGATGAGATATTGCAATGAACATGAGGATGACCAGCATTGTAAAAGAACGTGTCTTGGGTTATTGGAAAGAAAAGAGGATTCAGACACAAACACCGGCAGGTTAGAACAAACGAACTATAATGGTTTTAGCACACCGAGTTCAGAAATGTAGCTGTGCAAATCAAGTTGGTTTGAATAATACAGTGTAAATCGATAAAAAGGGAAAAATAATTGGCATTTTAGATCAGGTGTTTATTCTGAACTGATATTATGAAGAGCAAGAATGAAGAATAAACCAAAAAGACTAAGTTGAAAAAAAAAAGTGTTCTGCAAACCAATGTTTGTTTTAATTGGCTACAAGTATATATTATATTATATATATATATATATATATATATATATATATATATATATATACTAGCAATCGGTGCCCGGCGTTGCCCAGGTGTTTTGAGGTTAATGCTGAGAAAAAAAAACGGTCAATTTTTTAAACTTTGACCCCTATTATGACTTCTTAACATTTATTGTTTAGGGATCAAGTAAAGGTAATAAGTTAGATCCATGTCCAAGGAATCTATATCTAAAATATCACGTGTTTAGATCCAAAATTGTAGGAGGAGTTTGGTAGAGTTCTCAAAGGTCAAATCGTTTGATAGCGAGGCCAAATTTCGCGAATTTGGCCTTTTTTTAAAGCAGTTTGGCCTTCAAAATTTATGTTTGGCCTTTTTCTTCACCGATGAAATCTGGGAACGCAACGGGAATTTTCGGCTAAAAAATGTTGTTACTATGCACATGCACATCTATGTATTGAAATACAATCTGTGGCAAAATTTCAGGAAAAACTAATGGATGGTTCTCTCGCAATAGTCCGGACAATTCGCTAAATTATCTCGTCAAAACCTTAAATCTCGAATTTTTGTGCATTTTTTTTCGGGGGGGGGGGCTAATTTGGCATAATAGTGTCCATTTAATAGTATTATCTTGAAAAAATAAATAAATAAGGAAAATTACCAAAAAAAACAAACAAGAACAACAAAAGTGTGCCGTATTTGTAAAAGTTTTATTGCGTTGTTTTTATTTGCTTTTTTTTTTATTTCATCGGTGAAGAAAAAGGCCAAACAGAAATTTGAAGGCCAAACTGCTTTAAAAAAAAGGCCAAATTCGCGAAATTTGGCCTCGCTATATAAAAAAAAAAATGGGGAAATCCCCCTACTTGAACTTTCTGTTTAATTAATAATGACTCGCTTGTAGCGTTGATGTTTTTCTTTTTTCGCTATAAAAAAATAACTACTTGATGAAATTACGTGATTTTTTCTGTAGGAAAACTTTATCCCATGACGAGTACGTACAATATATATATTTTTTTAAATATTTCCATTTTTTAATGTCAATGGAAAACTGCACAAGTACCCAAACCCGAAATGTAAAGACCATGAGTGAACGCGCGTTTTTTTTTTTTTTTTTAGTTTAGTTTCATAATGGCGGCCGTGATGTCGGAGGTTCGATTGTTAGATTGTAGTTTCGTATTTTTTTAATTTGTAAATCGCAAGTGAGGAAAAAATTAAACCCTTCCAAGATGGACAATAAATAAAGCCATAATATTTTATGGTAAAGTTAAGAGCCTACGAACAATAGTTTTTTAGGAGATGTGATTATTGGATTAACCAATCAGAAATCGTCTGTGGCACACACATCTCTGTTTTTATAGATATAATAGATAGATAGATAGATATAGAAGATAGATATAGAAGATAGATATAGATATAGATATAGATAGATAGAAGATAGAAGATAGATTAAATGTTAAATAGATTTTGTAAATAGTACAGTTGAAATGATTAGAATATTTCCAATATGTAATAAGGTCGAGGTAATTAGTTAAAGAGATTTAATATAATGTGATATGCAAATGAGCATAAGTCATTCGATATGGGGGTTGTTTGTAGAATAGTATATAAAGAAATTAGGCAAAGATTCTTATGTCTCCTATAACAGAAACATCCTAAAATGGGTTCTAATGTTTCTCTACCAGGAGAGATCTACCCTCTTACCTCCTTTATATTTCGTTGATGATGGAGAGCTGTACACACAGACAGAAACACACGAACCCTATTACTTTATAAAAATATAGATATATATATACACTAGCGGGACCTGTGGAAATTCCACAGGGGACTCATCCACATGTAACATATTGATGTTGGCATTCTATAGATATTCAGCGTAAATGGAGATGCTCTGATATTATTGTAGCTCTTTTGTTAAAACTGCAAAAGTACTTATCTAAGCTAGTAGGGACGTCCGGCATAGTTCCGTCGTAAAGTACGCTTAAATATATTTTAATTCTTGCAAATTTTGGATATATTATTAAAGAGTTAATGTTCTATCGATTTTTATATATTATAAAGTTGCGATTTCAAAAATAAAAGTATATATCCATATGACTTGGGTGTATCAGCTTTCGAAACCAAAATAAAAACTTATGAAAAAAAAATATATGCATGCATACATTATATATATATATATATATATATATATATAACTTGAGTTCCTTCAACCGTAATCAAAACCGAAACCAAAACTTATGAAGAATTCTTGATAAAATCATTTATTAAAAAAAAAATAGATAACTTAAGTGCCATCAGCTGTAATCGAAACTAAAACCAAAGCGTATGAAGAATTCTTGGTAAAATTATTTGACAAGAAATGGAAGTATGTAATAAACAACCCGGATGTAAGCGTGACACAGAAAATAACATACACACTATCATAGTTTGGGACGATTAATTAGAAAGTGGGACTTTTGGGGGGTATCGGAATCGAAAAAATTTGTGCCCATTTTCTGATGTCAAAAACGATTGCTTTAATAATCTATTTGATTTTTGTTTAAAACAAAATCTTCCACTGCTGGCAGTAATAATAGAAAAACAAATCTTTATTGACTTTTAACATCATTCACTTCACAAGTGTTTTTATTTGAGAAAATATATGCAGATTAAACATATTTTTACGGAAATTGTGAAAAATAATTTTATATTTAACTATTTAGAGATTTACAAAGAATCGGAATCTGAAATCGGTAAAAATATTGGAATCGTCCCTTCAGTATATATATGATGATTGCAACGTCTTGTCAGACGAGTGCCACTCCCTCAGACATTTAAAATCCATGAGCCCAAATGTCTGAGGGAGTATCTATACAAATATGATGTTACAGAGTCTTAGCTTTGTACGACAGCTAAGTCTCTCACTCGGTTCAAAATGTTGAGATCCAGCAACAAGCAAGAGCAAGATAGCCAGCAACAAATTAAACTGCAGACCAGCTTAATGCGGGTACTGGTCTTCCGCTTTATGTTTTTTTAAAATCAGAGATTTGCTTCGAAAGGTTGCCTTCACCACGGCTTACGGGAGCCCTCTCCACCCCAATACACATATACACACACACACAAACACACATGGTGTTAGTTGGCCGTTGACCCAGAAAAAGAATTCATTCGCCCTTTGGAAGGTCTTATTTTTAATCCTTCAGGGAGACTAGCTGCCCTCCTCACCAAACAAGTCTGGTGGGGGAACCAGTTTAGTCGCCGGTGACCCGACCATGAGGCAGGTAGTACTGGGTTACATGGTACCAGTAGCATATGACATGACCTGACATATATACACACATACACACACACACGCATGCATACACACACACATGCATGCATACACACACTATTATATAAAAGGAAGTTTGTGTATGTATATATGTCTTCGTTCCCTATGAACTCGAAAACGGCTGGGTCGATTTTTATGAAAAAATCCCACGAAAGTACTTTATGGATCTGGCAGTGTTTTTAAATAAGTTTGTGTCGGAATGTGGAGCGTTTGAAATTAAGGTTTCTGTTTAAAGCACAATTTCACAATGATACTTGACTTTTTCATTTTATACTTAAATTCAAGCCATTATCATCATACAAGCAGGCATATAAAATCAACAGTAGGTTCTTTGATATGACAAGTGCGCGTTCAAATGAATATCTCTGCTTGGAGCACAATGGAAGCATGATACTTGACTTTTGCATTTTAAACTTTAATGCAAGTCATCATACATAAATTTGATAAAATCAACAGTAGATTCTCTACGGTGCAATGTATACTACAATATATTGTGAACTTTATTCTCTACGGTGCAGTGTATACTACAATATATTGTGAACTTTATTCTCTGTGAGAGGCATGTAAAGCTTCGTCCAGGTGTGCATCGCAATGGGATCCTAATTAGAGCAGGCAATCAATCGACTTGATTGCAAAATGAGCGTTCATCGATTTCGATGACAAAAATATAGGAGTGTGAAACATCGGTTGATCATCATTCAATCCCAGGCAACGTTGGGTCACCCTGCTAATATATATTACATATGCGTGTGTATGTTAATACCCACTTACTAAGAATTCTCAGACTCACTAACAATAATCTGTAGTGTCTCATGGAATCTGAGTGACAAGTTTTCCCAGATTTCTGCTGCTCTCCACCTTTCGATAACCAGTGCGACTTCACATTATCATAACAGCCTTACTAGCACCGGTCATTGGTATTCCTTGGGGTTTGGATAGCAAAACACTTCCCTAAGGCCCGCACTTTTCCAGTAGAGGTCTGGTTAGTGCTCTTCTTTCTCAATCCATCTAGCCCAGGGTTTCCCATTGGGATCCAAACCGTTCATCAGAGGGGGGGTTTACAAGATTTCCAAGATTTCAGGTAGACGGTGGCCAAATTTACCACATAAGGGATCTCAGATCTTTAAAGGGGGCGGAGAAAAAGTGCTTCTAGTAACATTACTAGATGTTTCTCAACTTATTACTGATTAACAACTAGACACGGCCAAAACGAAAGGAGGGGGTATTTTTTAACAGAGTCTCTCTTTAAAAATCTACCAAAAATCAATTAATTATCCAATCAATCAGAATATTTGCACAGATTATTAAGTGAAGAATAGACTTTATAACAGTGTACTATTTTTTCCCCACAAAACCCCCTTCTTTATTTGTAGTTACAAATATGCTTAAAATAATCAGCCGAAACTGAACAAAATATATTGTACTGTGGGGAGAGTGAGGATTGTAGATAAAAAAAACAACTCTGCACATATTAGATTTTAAGGTTGAAAATCCGAATTTTGAATGTTTTATTTTTCATATTTTGAAGTTTGAAATTCGTTGAATATGTTAATTATTCTTTCAGATTAGCAAAAAAAATGCATTTTCATTATTTTTATGAAAAACTTACTTTTAAATTTTTGAAAAATAAAAAAATAAATGAATAATTTCCTTTTAGGGAGCTTAATATTGCGAATATACCATTAAATAGGAAATGCTTTGAAGAATCGAGTCAAAAAACAAATCAATAAATAACTGCACATTTTGCTAAAAATACGATAATTTCTATCGGCAATTTGTTGTTATGTGATATTTCCTCACCTATGGTAGACCATAAGGCCTACAAACAGTTATCTCCTTTGACTCAGTTTAAAGTGCAGAGTACTTGCATTTACCGCACTCTCTCGTCCAGAAACACTCGGTCCCGATGGCAAGATAGGGTCAAAACGACCAAGCGTGATACTAGATGCAAGAGTTGTCTCCAACACATATGGTGCCTAGCATTCCTAAAATGATCACCCATCTGGTACTTGCCAGCCTCATCGTTGCTTAACTTCGGGGGTTATGTAGGCAATAAATATGTATCATTTATAAAAAAAGAATCGAACCTTTATAAAGTTGATTCTTCACTTAATCGTCAAATCAAACGTTAAAAATACATGAAAATTTACAGCACTAAATGACTTTATTTATTCATGTAAAAACTACCGTAGTTTCTTCCAAACTGCCACTAACATTTGGAGATAAAGATGTAATTATTTGAAATTCAGATATTTTTGCATATTCTTATAGCAAATCATCCTAAATCTTATTTAGACAAAAAATTAATCGATTCAAAAACCTTTTAAATAAATATATGTGCTATCCATCGAGATAAAAATGGCGGTGAGTGGCGTTTTATGTTTTGGAAAATTTTTAATTCTATTAAAAAAAGTTTTATATCATTGTTGTTCATGTGACAAAATTTAGGCTTTTCTGGAAAAAAAAAAAGTTGCCCAAGAATAATGGATTTTAATAGATTTGAATTCGTTAAAAAAAAAAAAATAAATAAAAAATAAAAAAAAAACCTTTGTTTTTCTACCATTTTTTGGCCGTGTCTATTAACAACAATCTGTACATTGATCGATGATTCCTATGCTTATTATTTGGATTTTATTGATTATTGTATTAGCAATTTTTTTTTGATTATTGTATTAGCAATTATTTTTTTTTTGATTATTGTATTAGCAATTTTTTTTTTTTTGATTATTGTATTAGCAATTATTTTTTGATTATTGTATTAGCAATTATTTTTTGATTATTGTATTAGCATTTTTTTTATTATTGTATTAGCAATTTTTTTTTTTGATTATTGTATTAGCAATTTTTTTTTTTTTTGATTATTGTATTAGCAATTTTTTTTTTTTATTATTATTGTATTAGCAATTTTTTTTTTGATTATTGTATTAGCAAATTTTTTTTTGATTATTGTATTAGCAATTTTTTTTTTGATTATTGTATTAGCAATACTATGATATATTAATGGATCCACTTGACTTATAATTGTTATTGTTCCCAGTCGATCGACAGTGTAGAATTCTATTGAATAAACAATTATAAATATTCATTTATTTTCACTTTATGTACTAATACTACTACCAACAAGCTGCGCATGCATGGTCCCCCTCTGGTGCTGCATGTGAGATGACATGATAAAAGATAGTGAAGAAATGATGAATGTGAGAAGTGTGAATGGCCAACGTTGCCTTCACATTTTCGCTAAGTTTCAAAAATAAATAATGGATGGGGAAAAAGTTATGGAGTAAACAGTGTAATTTTTTTTTTTTTTCCAATTTGGGCATTTGTGACCCCTTTTGAGCCCCAGTAAAAAAAAAGGACAAACGATGCAGTTTCACGCCTTAAGACATGTATATTTGAATTCAGCCTCATGGAAAACCACTATATAGACATACATCAAGTTTTTGAGTAATATGAAAAAAGAGCTCCAAAAAGGCATGTTTTTTTAGCCTTAAAAGTTCCAGAGGGATGTGAACTAGAATTTTGCCAGGGTCACCCATACTGGATTTAAATTAAGAACAATGGGCTCCACATATTGGCCAAGTTTCAGAAAAATCTAATGGATGAATCAAACGCTATGGAGCAAAAAGTGTCATGTTTTGGTAATTTTGGGGTATTTTTGCCCTCTTGAGCTCCTGGGGGACGCCAAATCCCAGTGTAAATGGATAACGGTGCAGTTTCAGGCCTTAACACATGTATATTTGAGTTGACCACCATGAAAAACCACTATATAGTCAGACATATCAAGATTTTGTTGAGAAATATGAAAAAAGAGCCACAAAATGGGGCGTTTTTAGCACTGAAAGTCTCCGGGGACACAAATCAGAATTTTGCCAGGGTTACCCATACTGGATTTATATTAAGAACAATGGGTTCCATATTTTGGCCAAATTTCAGAAAAATCTAATGGACGGATCAAGAGTTATGGGACAAAACGTGTCATTTTTGGCCATTTTGGGGCATTTTTGATCTCTTGAGCCCCTGGGGACGCAACAGAAATTTTTGCAAAAAAAAATTTTTTTTACTGTGCACATCTGTTTAATGAAATATAATTTGTGGCAAAATTTCAGGATAAACTAGTGGACGGTTATCTGGCAATCGTCCGGACTAACGGACGCATGAACACCACTGAAAACATAGGTCCCCCTCCGATAAATCGGGGGATCAATATTATTATGGAAGGATGCATGTAGGGAGGGGGGCGGCAGTAGGTATCAGAGTGTCTCGGAGGGGGTGAAGCGTTTGCCAAAAAAGGTTGGGAAATCCTGTTCTAGACCCTTCACGACTCTTTGGGATTATTGTTATTAAATAAAATATTTTTCGGCATAATCACGTTGACAAATTGGTTTCTGTTAGATCACCAAAGTTAAGCAATGTTGAACTTGGTCAATACTAAAATGGGTGACCATTTGGGAATTCTAGGTGTTGTGTGCGCTCTCCGCTTATCTCGGCATTGTTTCCAGTTGTCCTAGACTTCTTGCCACTGGACCCAAGCAGTGCCGATTAAGGAAAGGGGTGGTTGGAGATTGCGTAACTCTTGCCTCACAATTCCACGTGCAGCTACCCTTACAGGGGGTATCCATTATTTTTTGAGACTGAACGGAGGTTTCCATTATTATTATAAACATTCTGATTACAGAATTGAGAAGGTTCTGTGTAGGGGGTTGATCTGCTTCTTGGCAATAGGATGTTTCAGGCAAAAGGCATCAGAATACAGAAGAGAAAAGGCATCAGTAATGAAATTTTCTAACATTTAAGTCATTAATTTATTTAATCGAATTATCCTCTCACTCCTCCTCCTCCTATGTAACAATCTGTTTCAGGTTCAGTTGAATGTAGGGCAGACATCTATCAATTTATTAAAGCCGAGTTAACATTTTTGTTTAAGAACGTTCTATATATTTGAATCCCACAAAATACATGTGAAAATATTCATTTTAGGATTGAAAAATGTTTGAATAAATAGAGCATAAACACATGAATAAAAAAATAATTAAAAAAAAAATTTTAAAAGAACATTTTTTAGTGTTTTCTTTTTTAATGTTTACTTAAATGAAAAAAATGCGGCCTACATATTTTAAGCATACAAAATACATGTGAAAATATTCATTTTAGGATTGAGAAATGTCGGAATAAATATTGAGAATACATGAATAAAAATGTAAGAACAATCGAAAAAAAAATTTAAGCTTTTTGTTATTTTTAACAACGTTTACTTAAATGGAAAAATACAGCCGAAATATGCAGAAAACCCCCACACAAATAACCATGTACAACTTTAGATAAGTATTGATAACGATGCCATTTTGCATAGTTCAGTTATTAAATTCTTCGAAATTTCCATTAATAACCTCCCATCCCCTTTCTCTTTTTTACTCATCACAAAATTAGGAATTTTTACTGAAAATTCTTTACAGATTATTTTGATGCAACAGAATTCCAGCCAAATCTGATTGTCTGCGATCAAATAATCGCTTTTTCTTTTTTTTGTAAAAGTCTGGGTTGTTGCAGATTCCAGTCGAGGAGTGAAAGGAGTATGAGGAAGCAGGAGGCTAACAGGATTCCAATTGGAAACTCCGCACACACAAAATAAAAAAATTCTTTTGTCTTTTCTGGGGTGGGGGAGGTGGGGTAATCGAAATCTTTATCGCAAGGGAGTTATAGCCTCCACTCTCACACAGCACATCTTAAACAGAGATGCTTTCAGAGTCCCTACTGAGAGAGAGAGAGAGAGAGAGAGAGAGAGAGAGAGAGAGAGAGAGAGAGAGAGAGAGAGAGAGACGGACAGAAGTTTATTCTTTGAGACTGACTTGTTCTGATCCGCTTTTCTGCCCCCCCCCCTCATGCTAAAACTCGAAATAACTGGGAGAGAAATCAAAGAATGAAGAAACAGCGAATGATGAATCATTGGAAAGAATTTCTTTTTGGAAACAATGGATTGGAGATTTGAATTTTAGTTTCACTTGTTCTTTTGGAATGTATTGTTATTGGGGATTGTTTTAAAGATGGAATGAAAATCACAAATGAAAGAAAAAAAATAAAAAAAATAAAAAATTATTTTGTAAAAAGGTGGAAAGAAAAAGATTCGAAACTAAAAATATATATTTTATAGAAATAAAACAATCTTAGACACTTTCTTATTGATCATAAAGGGTCTTCCACAAATTGGAACATTTGGACATTAAATATTTCAAAAACGATTAAAGATATAAAAAGCATGCCGATATATATAATCATTAATATTAAAGTTGAACTTGAGTCTTGAAATTTGTCCAAGACTTCTGGAATACCCCGGACAAAAATTGTACAACACTAAAAGATTTTTTAAGCATCTTATATTAGAACCAATCATCCTAGCATGAATGTGTTAAAATGTCTGGCGTCGTGCGTAAACGTCGCGATTCACTAATATTTTTAATCAACATTTTTTTTCTTTTTTAACATTTTTTTATTATATACTTTTAACCTCCCATCACTCATCTTTTTAGTATCCATCTTCGCTCCTATTCACTTTCATCATCAACTCCATGAAGATGATTCGCGGTGGAATCGAAATCGTTTGTGATAACTATGGAATTTTCATAAATATTTTCGATTTTTATATAAAGAAAGATTGTACGGAAAATCGAAAAAATAAAAATAATCATCAAGCAAAGTATCTCCATTGCATTTTATGTCAGTTGATTTGTGTGCGTGTGTGTGTGTGTGTGTGTGTGCGTGCGCGCGCGTGCGTGTGTTAAATTCTTAAACTACTCATCACATGACACTGAAATTAACAGAAAATAATTATCATACACGAAGGATGGTTTATAACGAATAAAATCTTTGTTTCGATGGATGAATAACGTGTACAGAAATATGTGAGCACGTTAAATTGCAAAATGTTACTTTCAACTTGCTGACATATTTCTATTACTTTTGTGCATGCGCAAATGCATTCATAACGTGAAGTGGTTTAATTTTAAATCTTTCGTATCTATCTATCAATGGTTCAAACAGTAGGTAATGTGGTTGGAGTGTTAAATGTTTTGGTTTCGATTTTAGCTGATGGCACCCATTTTTTTTTATCACTACTATATATTAGGTCTAATATACAACTAAGAATTGGCTCCATACTAATAAATATGAAATTTGCATGATTTTTTTTTTTTTTTTTTTTTTTTTTAATTTCCTCACGTTTAACCTTAACAAGGCATATCACCACTTGGACTATGGGGGCTACTATTTGGGACGATGCCTAGGAAACATTAACTAGATGTTGGTTTACGTGACATTTGAACTTCTGCATATCAGAACAGGGAAGCAGGAAGGGAATTTCAAAGTCTAGTTGTTCAACAGAAGAAACTATTAGAATAGAAATCTTTCTGCCATTTAGGGATCTCAACAGTGAAGGGGTGTGATTTTGTTGCCAAGCGGATTTGTCAGGGATGTACATGTCGAAGGGGCACAAGTGCAACGAGTTCATCAGAGCAGATTCCATTAAAATATTTATAAAACAGGCACAGAGATGCAACATTGCAGCGATGGGACAGGGGTTGGACCTTAGTTGACAAAGTGGGATATATTAGATTGAGACTCTTTTTTGGATTCTATCCAAGAGGGAGAGACTAGTGGTAGATGCACCAGCCCAGATGTGGCAACAATACTCCATACATGGGTGAATGGTGGCCTTGTAGGGGTACAGGATACTCTCAGGTGTGAATAGTCTTCTAGCACAATCGAGGGAACCCACCTTCTTTGCAGCAGCCTTTGCAATGTTCTTAATGTATTTGCTTCAGTTCATATTGTCTGTGAATGTTAAGTCGAGGAGTTTGAATTAAAATATATTATAGTATTTTTTGACACGCCATGTAATTTCTTCTCATATTTGTTTTTCGTCTTTTTTTTTTTTTTTTACACTGTCACAATCACGTGATGACAAAAAAATATTTTTCATACAAGACAGACAATAACGTTAGTTTAATACATAAAGCTTTGATCACAGATTTTAATAAATTGATAACTGAAATTCTAGAATAATCTATTATATAAATCTCACCTGTCTGTTTAAATGTATGTATGTATGTATGTATGTATGTATGTATGTATGTATGTTTATATGTCTGCCTAAAACTTTCGAGAGAGGCGACGGATTTTCACAAAATCGGTCTCGTTTTGAAGTTCGACCCTTCGGACGACAAATACCGAAAAATTGACTAAAAACATTTCTTCACCTTCAACCGGGTACTTTCTACTAGGAGGGGGTCGCTGTGGGTCAATTCAAAAATGTTTTTATTCAGCAACACTGGATGCCACTTATTTGCTCCCTACTGGGGCAAATCAATTTAAAAATAAATAAAATACAGCACTCCAAAAAGAGGAACCTTAAAAGACAAGTTTTCTTTGTATTTCTTACAAAACACATCACCATAAAAAGAGGAACCTTAAAAGACAAGTTTTCTTTGTATTTCTTACAAAACACATCACCATAAAAAGAGGAACCTTAAAAGACAAGTTTTCTTTGTATTTCTTACAAAACACATCACCATAAAAAGAGGAACCTTAAAAGACAAGTTTTCTTTGTATTTCTTACAAAACACATCACCATAAAAAGAGGAACCTTAAAAGACAAGTTTTCTTTGTATTTCTTACAAAACACATCACCATAAAAAGAGGAACCTTAAAAGACAAGTTTTCTTTGTATTTCTTACAAAACACATCACCATAAAAAGAGGAACCTTAAAAGACAAGTTTTCTTTGTATTTCTTACAAAACACATCACCATAAAAAGAGGAACCTTAAAAGACAAGTTTTCTTTGTATTTCTTACAAAACACATCACCATAAAAAGAGGAACCTTAAAAGACAAGTTTTCTTTGTATTTCTTACAAAACACATCACCATAAAAAGAGGAACCTTAAAAGACAAGTTTTCTTTGTATTTCTTACAAAACACATCACCATAAAAAGAGGAACCTTAAAAGACAAGTTTTCTTTGTATTTCTTACAAAACACATCACCATAAAAAGAGGAACCTTAAAAGACAAGTTTTCTTTGTATTTCTTACAAAACACATCACCATAAAAAGAGGAACCTTAAAAGACAAGTTTTCTTTGTATTTCTTACAAAACACATCACCATAAAAAGAGGAACCTTAAAAGACAA